>NW_004949099.1:17369623-17372165 GCF_000317375.1 Microtus ochrogaster | reverse complement strand
AGATGATATGATAGTGTACATAAGCGACCCCAAAAACTCCACCGAAGAACTTTTACAGCTGATAAACACCTTTAGTAATGTGGCAGGCTACAAGATCAACTCCAAAAAATCAGTTGCCCTTTTATACACAAAGGATATGGAAGCAGACAGGGAAATCAGAGAAGCTTTACTTAAGAAATATTTATATGTCTTGTGTGTTTATGTTCACATTTATGCAAGTGTCTGCACAGACAAAAAGAGGGTGTTGTAACTCCTGGCTTTACAGAAACAGGCACTTATGAGATGCCTGATATATACATAGGCCACCTAACTCCAATCCTCCACAAGAACATAATTCACTCTTAATTTCTGAGCCACCTTTCTAGCCCAGATAATGACTCTTCATGATATAGCTACTGGCTTCCCTTTCACTCCAATTCCTAATACCCTTCTGAGTTAACATCATATTTATCAATCCTAAGTTTACTAAGATCCTTGATTCTTGCTATAGTCTCTTCCAGATTCTATTACTCGACTTGTAATTTTCCACTGTGTTGATTCTTATTCATTTGGGGTTAACTTCAAATAGATTCTGTAATGTCAGGTTCTTATTAAAACACCACATAAAAGAAGTAAGTTGTTGTCACTGACTAATGGAAAGTAGCCACTAAATGTTTGTTATTATGATCCTAACCTTTCATATTTTTGTCAAGGTTTTGGTTTCCCAAATTCTCTCTAATACCTGCCGGTGTACCTCTTGGTAATATCACAGCATCTCAGACCATTAGAAGACTCCTAGGAGTGTTGCCCCTTCAAACTACCTGTTTTGATTTTTTTGCTGCATTTAAAAATTGTATGCATGTCTGCCTATGTATGCGTATGTGCACATGTGTGCATGCACATACCATGGTATATATACGAAGGTCAAAGAACAAGTTACAGGCGTTACTTCTCTCTTTCATCATTTGGATCCTTGATACTGAACTGGTGTTGCTTAATTCAGCAGCAACCATCTCTCATGTGGAGCTATCATGTGGCCCACTGCCTGGTTTTGAATAATTCAGAACATGTAATCAGATCCCACCATTCAGGATAATGGAGCAAAGGAAAGGTGGATGGAGAGACAGAAAGGGAAACAGAGAGGACTGGACTGTGTAGGAGAAAGTGAGATATTATATGCTGCTAGATGTGGCCAGGGTAGTACTATAAATGCATATGGTTGGTTGCCATGGCAACTGTGAAACTTAAAAAGTGAAAGAATACCACTCATGTTTTAATGGAGCTGGGATATATGTCCTGATACATTTCTTCCATCCACATTAAGATCATGAATTATGTAAAACATGCCATCTAAAGAGTTTATATTTAACTGCTAGTCACAGAGCAATTTGGAAACATTTAGAAATTATTTTTCTTTTAATTTCTAATTAGATGCTGTGTTAACAATGGAAAAAATGCAAAAAACATTTTGAGAGAGTTTTTTTTGATAGATTGAAACCATTCATGTGGAAGTCTAAAACATTACTCTAATTGATGTTCAGCTTTTACAGAAAGTTGGTATGTCTCAGCCTTCTTTTTAAAATAAATGACTTCTAGTGATAAAAGCTCAGTTGAAGATTCTATAGGTGCCATTACTGAAGATATGAATGATGGCAGGAAGTGAAGAGAGGGACCAGGACAGTCACAAAAGTCACTTTGGGTACATTAGGAAGAATTTTGGATTTTAGGTGTATGTGAGTTTAGAGGTTTAGAAGCACTGGCTTTTATTTCATTACATAACTATGTGAAATGTATTGAATTTCAGTATGAATGAAAACATGAGAATAAAAGAACTATAAGAAAACTGAAGGCATAAGCAAGGAAGAAAAAAATCAGTATGGATCAAGAAATAATGGGTCAAAAATAGAGTCGTCTATTTAGTATAAGGAGTCAGGTCCCTGAGAAGATTTCCAGAACAAGGCACAGAGGGCGTTGGCAAAGACAAAGAAAGACAGAGTGCCAGGGTCGATCTATTACCCTGCACATGGGTCAGAAGGGGGCCCTAGTTTCTTTTTTGGTGTTGTCCTGAAGTGAGTGGATTTAGTTCAAAGTCTGGTACCTTGGCAAGAGAGTGAAAGCTTTTCTTCATTCAGTTTACTGCACACTCTGGTGATTCTGAGTCACAGGCTTCTCTTGGTGTGAAAGGGCTGAAACATATTTACGGCAAAAACAATCACGGGAAACTTGCTACTCTTCATGTCTCAAATCCCAAGGCCACTCATTTTTTTTTTTGCTAATCTTTTTCAGTCTTGACAAGGATGGGTTTAAAGATTTTTCAACATTTTTAGCCATAATTATTAAGAAAAATAAAATGAGATGTAATTCCTAATTCTATCTTGAATTATATGAAAGCTCTGTAAATAATTCTTTAGTGAAGTCATGATAGCATGGAGATGTACCAAGGTGACTGAGCATTTGTCCCAGTTATGTTAAGGCTGAATGGTTAAACCAGGACCCTACACATGCACAAGACTGGACATTGTAACTCAAAGCACTTTACCTTGCCAGCACTTGTATATAAACA
>NW_004949099.1:17367418-17367963 GCF_000317375.1 Microtus ochrogaster | reverse complement strand
CTTCATCTGGCGATGGATGGAGATAGAGACAGAGACCCACATTGGTATAAAATCTTAATATTAGTTTTATAGTTTTAGTCAGATATTTTAAAAACCTCTCAGTAATCTCAAGACCTTTTTAAAAATAATATTATGAATTGATGAATCAATTGAATACCTTTTTTCTTTTGTTTCTTAAAGAATAATTTGAAAATAATGTTAATATTTGACCATTATTTTTTTTTTACATTTTTGGTTCCAAGAATCTAACACATAACATTTCAATGTGCTAGTCACACACAAGCACACAACTACATTCTCAGCCTTGGATAATATTTGAACTAAATTATTATTGTTCTTTTTATTTGACAATTTAAAATAAACTTTTTGGAAAAAATGTTCAAAATCAAAGTCTAAGAATTAAAATCTAAAAAATATTTTTATTTCCTCTGTAGAATAAACGTGATTTTAACCACCTTACCTTCAACAAAATAGAAAACACAGCTGGCAATTTTATTAAATACCTATTATAGTTGCTCTTCTGAGAAGGAGAGAGTTAGCCAAAT
>NW_004949099.1:17355682-17366746 GCF_000317375.1 Microtus ochrogaster | reverse complement strand
AGGCAGTTTGAATGCTCACCTTACTAGACCTGGATGGAGGTGGGTGGTCCTTGGACTTCCCACAGGTCAGGGAACCCTGATTGCTCTTTGGGCTGATGAGGGAGGGGGACTTGATCAGGGAAGGGGGAGGGAATTGGGAGATGGTGGCGGGGAGGAGGCAGAAATCTTTAATAAATAAATAAATTAATTAATTAATTAAAAAAAGAAAAAAAAAGCCATGTATATTATCTTCTCAGAATAGTGCCCAAGAAACTGGCTATATCTTCCTACTCCTCACACTCCATTTTGCTATCAGATCATAAATGATATGAAGAGTATGACTTTCTATCCTGACAAAAAACAACAGTGTTGAATAAATCCCACTGGAAAGGCAGAATAAAGATTCACCGGTCTAATCAAACAGGAGAATCTGTGTTTTATCAAGAACTCAAGGTCTCTTGGAATGCTCCCCACACACCTCAACATGTAGGACCCTGTTCTTAAACAAAATTACTTTCCACCAATAGCTACAGGTGCATATATCCATCAAGAAGGCTTAAATTGAATTCTTAATCTGCTTTTAACTATTAGTGTATACTAAGCTATATTATAAGTAAATTATACTTAGTGCATTGAAAATAGTAGTTCAATAATATAAATGGTACCAAATCATATTGAGTAGGTTACAGAAGAGTTAGGATTTTAAAATACCAGATATAAAGAGATTTTACTTTACTTTTTTCTTTTAAGCATGAAAACAAGATTCAATTTTGTAGGAATTACCCTTCTCAGAATGAGCCTGTGTGTAGTAAGTAGCATTTTTAGGAAAGCTTCTGGTAAACTGTACAGCAGAACATACAAATGTCTCTTCTTTCAGTCTGCTTTTCCACTTCAATGTAAGCACTTGAGGAAAGGATCATAATTTTGTTATCAGAAGACTTTCTTAGTTAACACTTATAAATGATGTCACTTTTATTTTATTCTTAAAGATTTTCATCTATAGGAAAAATAAATCCTGCTTTAATAGCCATCTCATGTAAATTCTGGTAGTAGTTGTGAAGTACTTTTCCTATACCACATATCCCAAAAGAAACTTTTTATAATAAATATGCAAAAGACACATATAGGGAAATTTGCCCAGTCACTATGTTTTAGTGTCTGTGAAACATTGTGTGACTCTCTGAACAGCTCTGTCCCACCAGCCATTCCCAGAAACTATACAGTGACTTAATATAAATTATAAATATTTTGTCAATAGATTAGGCTTGTTTTAAGCTAGTTCTCATAGCCTACCACAACCCATTTCTTTTAATCTACATGCTTTTCCAAGGCTCATTTACCTAATCTACATATTTCCCATGCTGCTTCTTTAGCTTTCCATTGCATCTTCTCAGATTCTGTCCTTCATCCCAGTATCCTCAGTTTGACTGTTCCACCTAACTTTATCCTGCCTTGCTATATGCCAATCATCTTCTTTATTAACCAATGAAAGTAATACATATATACAGTGTGCAGAAGGATTATTCCACAGCATTTCTCCCTTTTTATCTAAGTAAAAAGGAAGACTTTAAACTTAACACATTGAAACTATATATAACAAAATAGTTATTAGTAAGAATTATAGTTACAATATCTAGTTTATTTGTATTTTGCAAAAAGAAAATATTCTCTTTTATCTTTGTGAGCTCAAAGTTTTGTATCTAATTTACCTTTTATCATAACTAGGGAAAACTATTAGGTAAAAAATTATACCTAACTAAGAATTAAGTTCTTTTTACTCTGGATATACATAGTAAATTATGATTCTTTAACTGCTTCAAGATCTGCTGCATATGACATTTAAAATGTTTAAGTTTTCTTCAGTGAACCATAACCATGCCTAACAATGACTTTTGAAATCTTCAAAAGGAAGATAAGGCCCACATCAATGATTCTACCTGGATTGTGGTAATACCACTAAACTGACAAACACTACCCAAAGATCAGGTTTGGACTACAAACTGCTCAGGAAAATTTCAAGGTGACTAGCTGAGATGGTTGAGTCTCTCAGACTACTCTACCAGGATTTGAGAAAAGCCCTGTTTTTTTTTTTTTCCATTATACGAACTGGACAACAAATGATACAGCTAGATTTTCTAGGACTTGACAGTTATCCCATTTTTCCAGAGTTCACTAAAGATAATATTGATCCAAAAAACAGGAAATAATTTTAAGAACATGGTACCCACAATCCCAAGTGGTAGAGTGGGCAGTTTTTGGTCATTCAGAGGATTATGAATATTTATTACCATTTAAGGGGAGGTAGTTGCAATGGTCAAGAAAAAAGCTTAATAAAGGAGGAAGATTCAGAGATCTTGTTCTGAAAAAAGGGGGATATAGAACTCATAAGATAAAAGGGTATATTATTGAATCTACATTTAAACCAAAAAAGCAACTTAAATATTTTACATTGGTATAGATTTTTGCACACTGATACAAATTTAAGATTATTTTTGTTACAACCTACTGTGCATACATTTCTACTCTTGTTCAAGGTATTGTACCTATACGACTCATTTAAAAATGTAATTTAAATTTATAGTCCTTGAAAATTATTATTAAATCTATTTAAAATAATAAAGAAAGGCAGGTTAATAGTTACATATTACAATAAAACTTGTAGTCATGCTAGCTATCTTTTCAAGGTCAAACAGAGATTTAGTTTAGACAAACAGGTGGTCTTCAAA
The DNA here is from genome assembly GCF_000317375.1 of Microtus ochrogaster. Taxonomy (NCBI): domain Eukaryota; kingdom Metazoa; phylum Chordata; class Mammalia; order Rodentia; family Cricetidae; genus Microtus; species Microtus ochrogaster. Next base: position 17,364,041 of record NW_004949099.1, on the reverse strand, counting down.
CACTTCACAGATCTATAGAATATGGCATTTAAGATGCTTTAGTAACATAACAGTATGTTTTCTTTTATGACAGAGACATGTCTGATCATGTCCACTTTACCAATCTACTCCAGAAAAGATGATGGGTGTTCTGTTAGAAGCTCTGCCTCAGCCCCCCTCTTCCCTCTCCAAATCTGCTCTTTTCAGAAAGCTTTCCAACTGGTGGCTCCTTCCCCAGATCTGCTCAAGACCATATCTACAGAGTATTTAAGCTCTGTATTTAAGAGTATTTAAGACCTGCCATGGGATTTTTCTTCTTCCCTCTCCTGCTTCATTTCTGGGGAGCTTACTAGCTATCCAGGGATGCTTTGCTCATTAAACCTGGACTTTTAATTTGACTTGATCTGGCTTATTGTGTGAGTGGAGAGACCCAGAATCAGGGATACAAAAACAGTTATCAATGGGCATCAAAGAAACTCTATAAGAAGTTTACTTTCTTAGTGGCAAAAGTTAGTTTACTGGAAAAGAAACTGCCCTTGCTTTGACTGATGACACTTTGCTGCCCAAATTGGACAAGCATGACACCAAAGAAAGTGACTTCCAATCTTGGCCAAAAAAAGCAGGACAGTCCCTCAAAAATCCTGTCTGATATTCTAGGCCTGTTTGCCAGTGATGGATACCCCAGCATTGTAGAGGAACCTTGAGTGACTGTCCAAGCAGCCAGCTACTTTTGTCATAACTCAGGATTGGAAGTTGTTTGCTTTTCACTTTCTGTTTACTCATGTAAAAAAATATGTCATTTTAGGTCTCTGATAAAGTTAAAAATTAGATAGTTCTAGTTCTAGTTTTCTTTGTTACTAAATTCAAAAAAGAACCTAACAGAAGAGATTAAAAGTGTATAGGTTGAGAGACATAAAAGATAGGTTTTGAGTTGGTAACACAGGTTAGGAGAGAAAATGAATTAGGTACAACACTTTGAACTCGTCAAGATAGGATGGATAATAGAATAATTTCTCTGAATTTGTCAAATGAAGATGGACTGGACATTGTTAATATAATTCTTGCCTATATATTTGTACATAATTATTGTACTTACTGTATATGGTTTTACCATATTAGTCAACACCTTTGCTTTTTATTTAAACAAAAGGGGAGTATGAGTGTGATAATTTGGTTGTGTTTGACAAATAAAGCTTGCCTGGAGTCAGAGGATGGAGGTAACCATGAACTAACCAAAATTAACCATAGAGGTTTGGAGGACTATAGACAAAGAAGAGACAGGAAATAGCAAGGCAGGGCTCAGGGATTTCAGCCCTTTTGGACAGAGGAATGGAAGAGGGAGGAGGTGACTGGTAGATGCTTTCTTTTTCACTGATATTTCAAATTCTTTCCACAATATCTGATTTTTTATTGATAAAGAGTAATTAGATTAATGCTTCATTTCAGTTTTTATAGCTATTCTCTGTATTGTTCTTACACACCTACTCAAATGCTAAAGGGTAACCAAATTTATTAAATACTATTTCAGTGCTAGATAGTGCAGACTAATATAATTTGTTTTATGGTCAACAATATCTTCTCTTTTTCAATTTTCTTTTTTACCTTTGGGATTAGAGATGTATGTTTTTTAGCAAGCACATCCATCAAGTCTCAGGAACATGGATTTATTTGTTTTTCATCACTGTGGCAAATATATATGCTGGGAGAAACAATATATTTGGGATCATGGTTTTAGGGTTTTTAGTCCATGACTGACTGACTGTTTCCACTGCTCTAGGCCACAGTGAGTCTTAACATCATGACAGATACTCATAGAGTTCCTCCACAGTGACAAGAAAGAAGACTTTCTTCAACTTTGTTCTGCCTCCTAATTCCATCAACCTCCAACAATGCCATCATTTTATGAAAATTGTTAATTTATTGATTAGTTCATATATCCTAGGAACCACTGACTTTCTCAAAGCTCATTTTCTAGTTCACAAATCTTTGGAGGATATTACTAAGTCAGAAACAGAGGGAACCAAATATAGAGAGAAAGAGAAATGAGATATAGAAAGGAAAGAGGAAGAGGGGACTAGAAAAGGTAATTAGGGAGTGTTTTATTGCAGAAAAGATAAGAATATGTAGAAAACAACAAAGAAAGAGACAATACACATCTATCTATGTTTTTGTTTGTCTGTGGTTCCTGTTTGCACCCAGGTTTCTTCCTACCACAGCCTTCAGGGACTGCAGTTTATAAACTCCATGTTTATAATCAACTCTGTTTCTGAAATTATAGAAACACTAACTGGATTTATATTAGCTATGATCACCGATGTTTAGATCAGTATAATCTTTAAAGAATGTGGCATAGTCAAGTATATAAAGTTGAAAATAGCTCACAGTTTATTCAAGTCCTGGTCTCTTGAACCTTCAAATATATTTGTAATTCAGAGACTTTTCTGATACAATTAAGTTATGGATCCGGATGGGGGAAGTTCAGGATTAGTAATCCATCCAACTAAGAAAATCCCAAGGCAAATGGCTTCCATGGTGCACTTCTATTCAACATTTAGGGAAGGATTAATGCCAATTATTCACAAACTCTTTTTAATAAATTTAAGAGAACCAAGTTTGAAAGTAACATTATGAGACACATTTTTGATATAAAATTCAGGAAGTTGAGTATAGTTGTATATGCCTATAATCACATCACTCTGGAGTTAGAAATAGGAGGATTTCAAGTTCAACGACAGCGTGGGCTAAAAGATCTTTTCTCTTTTCTCAACCATACACACACACACACACACACCAAGAGAAAACTGGGGTAGAGAAGATGTTAAAGAAAGATGCCGTGGTAGCTTAAATAAGAATGGCTTGTATAGGCTCATCAGTTTGATATCTCACTTGGTAAAACTCAGCTGGTGTTCCTCAATTGATCCTCAACAGGTAGACATGTTTGGGAAGAATCTTAAGATATAGCATTGTTAAAGCAGGTGTTTCACTGGGGACAGACTTTGATGTTTCATAGGACTTGTTTTATTCTCTCTGCTCCATAGGTTTGGTTCAAGATGTTAGCCCTCAGCTATTCCTTTGCAACATCATAGAAGACTCTAATGCTATTGAGTCATAAATCATATTAAATGCTATCTTCAAATGCTGCTATAGTCATGGTGTTTTAATACAGCCATACAAAAGTAACTACAATAGATTCTACAGGAAATGAAAACCACAAATTAACATCAATGATGGTATATATTGAAAGATACTCAAAAATATAAGCCAATTAAATTTGGCATAACATTAAAAGGATCATGGACCATAACCAGTAAGATATTATTGGATGTGAGGATGGATGCTTACATAAATCAATTCAATTTGAAATAACACATTAGCATAATAAAGGATAAAGCTATGTAGTGTTATTACGTGAATGAAGATAAAGAATCTGATAAACTGTTCAACTTCTCGTAACAAAGCATGTAAAGAAACTAGAAATGCAAGAAAATTACCTCAACATAATAAAAATAATTGCTGAAAAATTACATAAAGACACAATGCAGTAAAAATTACAAAGTCCTCCTAGAGGATAAAGCAGAGGGTAAAGATATTCTTTCTCCTCATTTTCATTCTACAAAGCATTGACAAACTAAGGTAGAACAACAAGGAACTGACATACATAAATGTAATGAAATGGAAAAGAAAGTATGATACCACAGTAGTATACACACACAGGACTCATCAATAAAGTTGAAAATTTAGAAATATGTAAAGCCCAAATGAAGTAAGACAATCATAGACACATGTTGTAAGGTATTTAAAGTAGTAAAATGATGATTTCCAGAGACTGGTGTGTAATACAAAGGAGACGTTGCTACTGAAGAGTAGTAATGTTTCAGTCATTCACAGTGGATACTGTGTGCAAATATTCTGCAAGACATTTTAACAGGAGTCAATAATACTTTGCTGAACAAATAAAATATGTTAAGAAGGTATGTTTCATATTACTGCACTTAACATAATGAAGTCAACAGAATAAAATTAAAAAAGTAAAGAATGTCACAGAGAGTGTTGATGGTAGAAGATAAAATCAGTGCTGGACTGAAGCTATGACACTGTTGAATCTTGATATAGAAGACTTAGAAGGGAAACAAGTCAATCAAGACTGTTTTGAATGTAAAATAGGCAAAGATATGTGCTTCTCTCTGTCATAGTGAAAATGCTTCTATACTTCTGATACCCAAAACTATAAAAGATTGTTTTTTTTAAACTACCATGACTGTGGTAATTTGTTACATCATCTAAAACAAAGACTATATCCCCCCCAAAACTTGAAAAATAGTATCAGAAGGGATAAGTGAAATGCAATTCCTTTGTGAAGACAATGAATAACTACATTTGAAACAGAAAATGTGTATGGAGACACAGCTTACTCAGTAAAGTGCTTACCACAAACGCATAATGACAAGTTCAATCTCCCAAACCCATGTAGAAGTGGTACATGGTAGCCCATCCTGTGCACTAACATTGCAGTGGTACACATGGATCTCTGGACTAATTGTCAGCCAACCTAGCTTAATGGAGTCCTGGTGATCAAAGAGAGAACTTACCTATTTATAAAAAAGAATAGGGTAAAAAAAAAGAATAAGGTGGACTTCTCTTTAAAAGTAATACCAAAGTTTTGACCTTATGCCTCTGTATGATCATGCATACACCTACACATACATTTATTCACACAAATGCACAAAGAAACACAAACATACACACACACACACACACACACAGAGACAAAGACACAGAGTCACAGATGGACAGACAGACACAGACATGCACACACAGAGTATAAATTTTTCCCAGGGTCCTTCTTTTATCACACAAGCAGCTGAGAACAAATTTTAACCACTCCAGAACTTTTAGCTTAAGTTCAAAGCAATTTAACCTTTTGAGTGTCCATTTTTTCTTGTATTTTATACCCTATTTTTCTTTTTTTAATATAGTAGATCTATTTTAATTTATTGAAGAAAGTTCATACTGACTTATACAGTGTTTCATGTTTACATACCCACTAGAAGTGAACATGAATTTCTCTTTCATCCAGATCCTCACTAGTATTTTTTAATTAGTTTTCTTTTTTTTTGTTGTTTATTCTTTTTTTAGTGTTCTACTCGACCCCGCCCTGCCCCCCAAGTTCGCCCTTTTGTCCGCAGGACATTGGACTACCAGGCGTCCATGTTTCGGTGCTGAGGAGTTCCATCTGGACGGGAACGGTTCCTGCTTCTACACTGAGGAGATACACCCAGAGAGTTAGTCACAGTAAAAACTGGACCAAGACACCAGGCCTCTCCTGGCTCCGTTTGAAGGAAGAGATGGGAAGGAGCCAATGCAAGAATTCCTCCAACAACCTATTTTTCTATTATCTCTTTACACTAAGTAACATTCACAGTAACATGATTTTCATTCAGTAAAATCTGGCATTAAGTAAATGCTAGAAATAATAGAATAAAAAAACATCTATGAAAGAAATAAGCTGTATAACTTTGGAATTCAGGAATTTGGAGTTTGAGTTTGATTGTATTTAGCTTAAAGAATTAATCTGTATTATTTTCATTGAAATGGACCACTGTCAGTGAAAACTTTTAATTTGATTGTCATTTCATGCCTTCATACTTAAAATTTAAATACAGATTATTTAAGACATGTGCTAACTTTAGACCCCATTATTTAATATGCTCACTAGTTCTTATCTCTTTTTCTAGGTCGTCTGCTATATAAAGAATATGAAAGTCTGTGGAGATGAGAAGCAATGTTAAAAGCAAGAGGTAATACTTGGGGAAGGATACATTTAAGAAGTACTACCTCAGATCTATTTGAGTTGATAATTGCATAAATAATGTAAAAGTGACTGAAACCCTGTGATAGAAGGCTATAAGAAAGATGTATTTGACTCAGTGTGTGGGTGCACCCCTTGCGGTCCTGAGTTCCTTGCTCATGCTCTTTCTCCTTCTGCTTCTGATTTGGACCTTGAGATTTTTGTCTGGTGCTCCAATGTGGGTCTCTGTCTCCTTTCATCTCCTGATGAAGGTTAATATTCAGGAGGATGCCTATATGTTTTTCTTTGGGTTCTCCTTATTTAGCTTCTCTAGGATCACTAATTATAGGCTCAATGTCCTTTATTTATGGCTAGAAATCAAATCTGAGTGAGTACATCCCATGTTCCTCTTTTTGGGTCTGGCTTACCTCACTCAGGATAGTGTTTTCTATTTCCATCCATTTGCATCGGGAACTCACCAAGGCCAGCCGGCCTGGGTCTGAAAAAGCCCGGGATAAAACCGGACTCGCTGAACATAGCGGTCAATGAGGACTACTGAGAACTCAAGAACAATGGCAATGGGTTTTTGATCCTACTGCACGTACTGGCTTTATGGGAGCCTAGGCAGTTTGGATGCTCACCTTACTAGACCTGGATGGAGGTGGGTGGGCCTTGGACTTCCCACAGGGCAGGGAACCCTGATTGCTCTTTGGACTGATGAGGGAGGGGGAGGGAAATGTGAGGCGGTGGCGGAGAAGAGACAGAAATCTTTAATAAATAAATAAATAAATAAGAAAAAAGCCAAAAAGCCAAGCTAAAGCCAAACATTCATAACTAAAAAAAAAAAAAAAAAAAAAAAAAAAAAAAAAAGAAAGATACATTTGAGTTCTTACTGTATGTATTACCATAGTGTGGATTCTGAATCACACAAAAATTCCAATGTCCCCAGCTTGGTGCCTATTGAGTAATCTTTAGGGGAACTAAATGGGCTCAATGAAATGGTGTGTGACTGATGACAGTAGTTGACTGGATTCTCCAAAAGTATAGGCAAAATAAACCTTATTCTTTTTACAAATTGATTACCTAAGGTATTTTTCTACAGTGATGGAAACATACCTGTCAACTCTCTTACATCCATAATTCAGCACTCAGCCAGTACCCATGATGTATTGCTTTCTCTCAGGAAATACACTTAGGTGTTGGATGGCACAGTTAATAGGTGAATTATTTCAGTGTCTAGAGAAGGGTTCAGCTAAGGTTGATTAAGCTGTTTCTTTTTTCATTTAATGCTTTGATATGTCAGCCAGAGGCAGCATTCAATTCCTTTGTGACTTGCTCTGCTGGCTTGGGCAGTAGGCCAAGTCCTTCAAATGGAACAGACCTCTCCTTTGCCCAAACATTTGCTCAAGAGGTGACTGCTTGGGAGTTTACATGAGTGAAAGGTTTGTTCCACTTTATTTGTGTTTTGTTGCAAGCTGCCTTCTCAAAATGGGTTTTATTTAATATTTGATCTTCAAAACATGGCTGAAGCATACATTTTCGTGCCCTGCTGAGAAACTAGAATTTATTTAAGAACTCAAATATTGCAGCAATTTATTTTAAGAAAGGCAATATAGCTTTATTGGTGTGCTTTGCAGAAAATGCATACTCATGGGAGTTTACTTCAAAGATACTATAGGATGGGGAGATGCTTATTATAGCTGAATACACATTTATTATAAGGTTTCTTTAATTTTAATTTTTTTGAAGGAAGAATGAGAGGGAGAGAGAAAGAGTTGGGGGAGAAAGAGAATATTTGAATTCTGAGAAATGGGATATCGTACATCTCAGTAAATTAACTCAAAACACAGAACTTGCAATAGATTTAACTAACTGAGGATGGGCAAGATGAGACAGAAGAATCAGATAATAATTATCACTTAGTAACCTGATCATGGATCATAAAATTAAATCAGTTTTGTGGAAGAAGCAATCATTGGGTTTGAGGAAATGGTAGTAAATCAGCAATAAAGTCCACACTCTTGTCTAAAGTGTTTATAGTATTGGCAAGACCAGCATACATAAACTGCAATCAGGTTCACACCTAAAACCCTAACACTAGAGACAGGAGGAAAGCCATAAATTAGAGGGAAGACTGGGTTACAGAGTCTAAGAGTCTAAATTTTTCAAAGCCATCTTGTGCTTGTATTGAAATCCTGCCCCAGTAAATAAACAAATATATAAACAGAGAAGGAAGGAAGAAAAGGAGAGAGAGAGAGAGAGAGAGAGAGAGAGAGAGAGAGAGAAGAATAATGAAAGAAAAAGAGATGGAGGGAAGGAAGAAGGGAAGAAAGGAATGAAGGAAAAAGGAGGAAGGAATGGAGGAAAAGAGGGAGGGCAGAAGGGAGGGAAGGAGTCAGTCCAGTGAGACAACACAGTGGGTAAAATTACTTGACACAGAAGCCTGATGACCACAGAACACAGAGTGTAAGAACAGAACTGTATCCTGAAAATCATTCTCTGACTTTCACACACAAGCTGGGTCATGTTCATGAGCTAGCCCATCACATATGTAGTCATGTGTACAAAAATTTGAAAAATAATTAAAAAACT
>NW_004949099.1:17347774-17352731 GCF_000317375.1 Microtus ochrogaster | reverse complement strand
AAAAAAAAATTTAAAATGCGATAACCAATAGCAAGTACTGTCACTGAGGCCATCAGCGAGAAGGGTTACAGTTTGGTTGAGCATCTGTGTTCTATTCAAGAAGAGCCTATGCTAATGGTAGTAGTTTCCAAAAAAGAAATATTTGCACATTGCAGAATGACTTGAATTTCTTTTAGAATGATTTTCAAGACATGTATTAAGGCTTTGGTGGCGGATGAAGACAGAAATTTATTACACAAAGAAAGTTTGTGAAATGTCTGAGCCCAATGTTTAAAATCAAAGCATGATTAATAAAAACTCAGAGATAGATATTGGGGTTTAACCTGAGGAGTAGAAAAGCAAAGCAGCCAACCATTGGCTCTTACCTTGAACTCAGTCCAAAATGGTGATTTTGCCTCCAGGAATCTCAGAATGAGACTGTGTCTGAGATCTGTCTTCTCCCGTATTAAAATCCTCTCTAGTTCTGGGATTAAAGGCACATATCATTAATGTCTGGTTTCTATGGCAAACTAGTGTGGCTGCTGGGATTAAAGGTGTGTGTCAATGTGGCTATAGGAATTAAAGGTTTGTGTTACCACTACCTGGTCTGTGAAGCTGGCTAGTGTGACTGTTTTATTTTTTGATCTTTGGGTCTACTTTATTTATTAAAATACAAATGAAATACTATTATTTAAGATTATGATACAAATTAAAAAAGAATCATTACAAGAAATATTTTTAGAAACTGCAATTCTTTGTTTGTTTAAAACACTTTACAAATATGCCAAAGATACTGCAAAAGAATATATAACATTTTAAGATATAGTTGTAAATCATTAATTTAAATTTAGATGAACATATTAAATAACTTTTAGTAAAATTTTGAAAGTTAATCAAAATGTATTTTTTACAAAAATGATGATAATGTGGCATTCCAATCTGTATATAAACTTATCTGTAAAGATATTTGAATTATCACCAAACATCTTAATTTTTAGATTATTATCACCAGCAAAAATAAATAACCATGAGATTTAAGTCTTTTTTTATCTCTTAAAATAATTTTATTAGCAGATAAAAATGTATCTTATAGGCTATGGTATAATATCTTGATACAGTCATATGCGGACTAATAATTAACTGGAGTCTTAAGTGTTATGGAAAAAATAACCTATATGATGGAGGAGGGTCATCTGTCTATCTGTTGCTTTCATTGGTTAATTAATAAAGAAACTGCTTGGCCTGATAGGGCAGAATTTAGATAGGTGGAGTAAACAGAACAGAATGCTGGAAAGAAGGGCAGCTTTCCTCTCCAAGATGGATGCAAGTTAAGATCCTTCCTAGTAAGCCACCACCTTGTAGTGCTACACAGATGATTAGAAATGGGTTAATCAAGATGTGAGAGTTAGCCAGTAAGAGGCTAGAGCTAATGGGCCAGGCAGTGTTTAATTTCTGTGTAATTATTTTGGGTAAAGCTAGCCGGTGGCTGGGAGTTGGGAGGCGGGAAGTGGCCTGCTGTTCCATTCTACACCTATAGATCATAAAATGGGAAATTCCTTTGAACTCCAATTGATTTCTATGTCCAAAACTAATTCAGGTAGTGTTTCTATCAGCATGATGATCCCCAGAGAAATCATTAATTTTTGTCTAAAGTTCCTTTTTTATGTCATGTTAAAGCATATAGTAGAAAAATAAAGATGAGATATAAAGCAATTTTGCATGATTTCTGATTAAAGTGTTTTCTACTGTTAAAAGACTATAAAACAACCATCTATTAAGATGCTGTTTAAACTCGTTCATTCTAACTGATAGGTGCTGAAGCCATTAACAGTCTATGCTCTCCTTCTCCTCCTACCCCCTTGTGCTATGACACTCAATCTGCTATCTATTTAGGACAAAAGGTTAAAAGAAACATTTATTCCTGTGAAATTGAAACTTACTGAAAAGTTTCATGTAGGTATAAACTTTATTCTCCATATAGGTACTGCTGTCCTATAACTGAAGCCATGGATGTTTATGAGACTCTGAATAGATTTGTTCCTCCTTAATCTACATCTACTACTACTAAGATTTTGACTATTTTTTAAAAATGTATAAACACTGCCATTAATTTTTTAGGTAAAATAATGGTATTGAATTTTGACAGCATATTCATACATTATCAGAAATGGGTCATTTATCAGGATATCAATGAAAGGTAAAGCTATAAAGCCAGTATCAGAAAATCCATTCAACTCTGGATGCAAAATTAAATACACAGTCCCATTTCTTGAAATTGTTTTTGAAAAGCATTTCAGGTCTCCACTGCTTAACAAATCTTTGTATCATTAAGAAAAGTACCCCTGATTTGTTATCAACCTTATGTTGGTATAAAAATTTGATAGTTTATAAATTGAACTGTAATATATTGAAAACAATATGGATTTATGCATTTTACATTTATTTACTGATACATTAATTAGTTTTGGGGCTCTGGAACTTGTTTTGACAGAGTTTCTCTTGTTTCATCTGCCAAGCTTCAAACTCTGGACATTCCAGCTCATGATCATCCAAGTGAGTACCCTGTACCCACGTCCCAAATAAGGGTAGGAGGGCTGGAATGACTAATGTCTGCCATGGCAGCAAACTTTTTAAGTTGGTTCTCGGGGATCTTCTTACTTGTGTAGCTATCTTTACCTGCTGAGACTTCTTAAATACTGCTTATAACACATGTTTATTGTGATTTGGTGTGGTTTTGCCAAATGTATTCAGTATGCACTGAACAAAAGCAATATCTTATAAGCTTCATGTCTTTAGCTGTTCAAGTGTTGCCTTATTGCCATTCCCCTCAAAATGTTCTATATCCATGGCTCTATTTTTGATCTGTGGAGGAGATGAGTGATGAACACCACTATTCAATCAGTGTGGCTCCTCATTGTCAATCATTTCTTGCAGGCATTTGAACTTCTGAGTACATTTTAGAATTGGTGGGGTTTATCTGAAATTCGTTGACTATCTAGATAAATTTCAGGAAAATTAAAATTACTTTAAATCATCAGTCAAGTATTTCTACTTTTGAGCAAGCCATGCTTTGCCTAGTTTTCTATTCATTCATGACTTTCAAAAACTTCAAATACTCTTGAAATAGTATATCTTGTCATACATCAATAAATAATTTTAGCACTTATGAGGAGGATACTTGTGTGTTTGAGACAATTCCTGGGCTACAGGGAAATTCCTTTTAAATAATAAATAAATACATATATGAAATAATTATACTAGTTAGCTAATCAACTTGATATAAGGGAAAGAGCTAGTAGACAACATTTGTCCAGGCCTCTGCTTCACTTCCTGCCTCTAGGTTCTTGCTTGATGTGTTCCTGTCCTGACTTCCCTTAGTAATGGAATGTGAGCTGAGATTTGTGAGCTGAAACAAGCCATTCTCTCACCAAGCTACTTTTGTCACAGTGCTTATTACAGGAATAGAAAACAAACTTAAACAGGAATAAATAAATGAATAGATAACTATCTTAAAAGCTCTAAAGAGCTTTATTTTATTTTAAAATAGTAGTTTTTGGTTTTTTGGTTAGGGCTATTACAAATGATAATAAATCAAAACTATTTTTCATTTATATAAACTTCTGTTATACCTGCATAAATTGACTTCTATGTGCTAAACTTACTTGTCATGTGTCACAAATTTTAATAATTTATCTATATATTCTTGATCTTCCATCTAGACAATTGTGGATTATACAAAATAATAATGGAAGCTTATTTCATTTTCTTTTCAAATTCTGAAATTTCTATTAGATTTATTTGATAATTTTAGAAGCAATTGATGCCTAGACCCCGCTTCATGGTCATAGAAATGTTGCTTGTTCATATTTCTGTCTTTATTTTGTGATGTGGAAGTCCCCTCTGTGTGCTGTGATTACCATTAATGAATAAAGAAACTGCCTTGGCCTGTTGATAGGGCAGAACTTAGGTAGGTGGAGAGGACTGGACTGAATGCTGGGAGGAAGGACAGAGTCATGGAGCTGCCATGGAGCCGCCAGAGATAGACGTGTTGAAACTTTTCTGTTAGGCCATGACCTCATGGTGATATACAGATTAAGAGAAATGTGTTAAATCAATGTAAGAGTTAGCCAATAAGAAGCTAGAATGAATGGGCCAAGCAGTGATTTAATTAATACAGTTTCTGTGTGGTTATTTCAGGGTTAAGTGGCTGCGAATGACCAAGCAGCTCCCCACAGTTCTGGATTTAGTAAAAGTGGTTTATTAATGCTTCAATAACAGACTTTAATCAGAAAGTGGAACCAGCCCATCATTTTCCTGTCTTCAATTAGGATTCCTAAGATTTCTAGGTTCTGTGTTGCTGAACAAAGATCTGGACAGAGAGAAATTGATTGTATTAAAACAGACTGTTTATAATGGAGGACAAGACAGTAACATAGGGAGCCAGAGCATGGAAAGATCAAAGGTTCAATGGCCCTAAGCTTAGAACCCCTGACCTCTTTCTGGGTTATTCACATATTACACACTTTTTCTGTTCTATTTTGCTACAGGTCATCTGAAGCGGAAGGAGGGGGTTCTCAAACACTGGTATCTTTCATATGCTAATCTTGATGCTTCTGGAGCTTTCCTTTTTATCCATTTATCCAAACCTCCTTCCTAACCGTGTAGTTCTTACTGTGAGTAAATGAAATATGAATCCTTCCCCTTAAGTTCTAGAGCCTTTCTACTGGATAGAACTTAAGTTGGTGAAGACATTTGGTCTTATTATATGATATTGAAGTTAGCTATTGAGGGTTCTTTTACCTGGGGCTGGAGAGATGGCACAGCTTTTAAGAATACTTGTTGCTCAATCATAAAGACTGAGATTTGGATCCAAGCAACTGCATGAGATGCCTTGTAACCATCCGTAATCTTAGCTTTGAGGATTCTGACTTCTGTGAGCACTTGTACACACACACACACACACACACACACACACACA
>NW_004949099.1:17323440-17347674 GCF_000317375.1 Microtus ochrogaster | reverse complement strand
ACACACACACACATACACACAGTCACATAAACACACATACACTGACATAGATATACTTCTACTCATAAGCACATACACTCAACTCACATAAACACACATTCACTCAAATAGACACACACTCAAATAGATACACAACTTACATAGACACACATATTCAATTAGACACACATAAAGAAATCAAAAAATAAAATGAATTTCCTGATTTCTTTTTCTTCTAACAGATATTTTTTTTTTCAGAGCTGAAGATGGACTTTGAAGTCTTGCATGTGATCAACAATTGCTCTACCACTGAACTACAGTCCAGCCCTTTGCTTGTTTTTATTGTATTGGTTTCTAAGTGAGCCCCTGAAAGAACTGGAAAGCTTGTTTCATTCTCTTGATAAACTTTAAGTAAAAGTTGCCATTATCTCCTCCATGACTCTGAGATAAATGGTTTCTGAAAGAGGCTGACTGTGGTACTAGAGAGATGGCTCAGTGGTTAAGAGCACTGGTTGTTCTCCCAGAATACCCTAGGATGTCTATGGCTCCTCATAACCATCCAGAGTCCAGTCTTAGGGTATACTAATGCTTTTCACTGTCTTCAGTGGGTACCAGGCATGAATGTGGTATGCAGACATACATGTGGGCAAAACACCCATACAAATAAAATGAAGGAACATAATAAAATAACGAAGAAGGATACATGAAATGTTTTCTTTATGATAAAATTTATAGATATCAATTTATTATCATTTACATTTTCTTTTTCTATTTCTTGATTAATGCATATGGGCTGTACAAACATATGGTTTTTAAGATGCCCTTTCAACTAATGTTTGCAAATTTCTTGGTAAAGCACTTGGATGGATCTGACAGCTAAAAAACCTCCAAGACAAAAGTTGTTCAGTTTCTTGGATGCCAGCAGAATACAGGAGGAATGTCAGGGACAAAGGACAGTTTATTACACACAAGAAAACTCAGAATATCAACATTCTTGTACTACCTCCCCACACTCCAATTCCCACAGAGCAAAGATAAGTCGGCCAGATGACACATGTTGGGGAAGTAGGTTACATTAAGAGAAAGGAAATCTGAATTTAACAGCCCGGATCTTTTCTAATGAGCAAAGAAAGCCTAACCTTTGTTCCCCAGAGAGCCATTATCTTTATCTTCCGAAGCTACAGGAAAGATGCCTTGTGCTCTGGAGGGAAAAACTGCTTCCATCATTTAGTTTGTTTGCCATGACCAAGTCCTTGAAAGATAGCCTCCACGTCTAGATTTGGAGGAATTGGAAACTCTCATTCTCACAGATAGGAACAACCCAAAAATAAATTATTTATCTTCAATACCCCCCCCCCCAAATTGAGACTATAGGACCTGACCTCTTCCCACAAACTTAGAAAGGTAAATACATCCAGGAAGTTGCAGGTGATATCTCCTTACCAGGAGATAAGCCACTAGAGTCAGAGAGTGGAAGGTGTGCTTACACACTTTCATGAAGTGGTCATGGTTAATTGTGAGCCAACTTGAAAATCAAGTTTAAAAGATTTCCCACATTTGAATTAGCTTCATCTTTATGATTTCCATCATGTTCTCACAGTGCATATTAAAGAACATTCCTCCATTGTTTTGAACAGAGGGACCAGAGAGGGACCTTTGGAAATAAGTTCAGCAAAAAAGCAATCACCACTCCAAATAAAAAAAAAAAATCTGTCCTCCTGGGATGGTGTCCTTCCAGAGCCTTACCAGGACAGGGGACATTGAGAAACCACATCCTGTGAACCCTCCTATTCCCTGCTTCATGTAAGTGAAAAATATTTAAACCAATAAAGGAAGTTTTTAAATGTCAAAGCCCAGGGGAGGAGGAGAAAAAAGTGGGAGGTGGCATGCATGGAGAGTGGGGAGTGAGAGAAAGGGGCAGCATGAGAGAGCTTTCATTATAGAACTATGGAATTCTACTTTAGCACAACTTCTTATCATATCAACAGATCATCATAGCCACAACACCAGATTGCAAATGAGAGCTGCAACATGCATCATTGTTTATTTATTGAAGATAGGATCTCTGTATGTAGGCCATTGTGGTCTCTAACATCCTCCTGTCTCCACCTTCCGAGTTCTAGAGCGACAGGTAAGTGCCCCACCATGCTCAGATTCACCCTTTATTTAGGCAAAAGATTCTAGGAAAATTCAGATTCATCATGAAGAAAACATATAGGAAATGACCAGACACAATACACTTTTGATTCAAGTCAGATAGACACAAGATTACAAGTACTGTGATGAGAATTCCTGGAAAGAAGTCTGCAAAGATTGCCTGACTTACTAGATGTTAGAATGTTGTAAGCCAAAACCAATTTATTTTGGGGCATCTCTAGGCTCCTTAATCGCCATCTATTGCTTTCTCTGTCGAAGACCTTATGTCTTTGTGACCATTACTTAGGTCCTTAGTTTCCACTTACGAAAAAGCTGAGGATACTGTCAGATATCATCCAAAGCTTACAGCAGAGTTTTCTTTGCTTTGCTGTAACCTACCTACCTCAAGTACCCTGAAGTGCCTTTAACAATTGCTTTATTCTATGATCTTCTTTGTTCTGTTTCTATGAAATATTCATGAAACTGCTACCTCATTGGAACAAGGTGTTTAGGGTAGCCTAAATCTGTGTTCCCAGGCTATAGTCACTCACATTTGGATGCATAACAAACTATCTCTTTTATTCCTGAGACAACAGCTATTATTTTCATTGGTATAATTCTGAAAACAAAATGATATTACAAAGGGAGACACTTGTACCCATCCCTTATCTATTCCACTGCTGAAACAATGATCCCTAAGAAACCGGAAGTTTCCTGGGAATCTAATGCTCTAAAAGGAAACAGAAGAGCTTGGTGCCAACCAATAGAGGACTATGTCTGCCCGTAAAGATATCCCATGGTAGTAACTCTTCAGAATACCTTGCAGGAGAGACATGAAACATAATGATAGGAACTACACTCACAAGCTATCCTCTGTCTAAACACAAGCTTCATACAGGATCAGAATGATGCTCCCCAACCCCATTACTTGTTCCTCTTCCTAATATGGCCACATTGAATAAAACTGTCTCTGTTTTTACTATTGATTATCTCATTAATTGTTCCCTTGAGGATGAGTAAAAAGAGTCCAGCACAGTAGGGTTTCTAGGGCCCAGGCTCTGAACCTAGTAACTACAGTAACAAAACCTCATACCTCCACATACTAACACATAATAACCCTGGCTTCTTTTCTTTTCTTTTTTCTTTTTTGAGACAGGGTGTCTTTCTCTTTGTGCATCCTTGGGCATTCTGGAACTAGTTCTGTAGATCAAGCTGACCTTGAACTCACAGAGATCTGCCTGTCTCTGCCTCTGAAGTGCTGGGATTAAAGGCATGTGCTGCCACCACCACCCAGGCTGACCATGGTTTCTATAACTTAGTGCATCATACCCAGCTTCAGCAGAACATCTCTCCATGGAAGTAGCAAAGACAAGGAAAGTCAGAGCCTTGAAGAGATAAAGGATATGACAGAAAACAGTAAAATAATACAGACATCGAGGCAGTCCAAGCATTCAAGATAGCACAATTCCTATATTACAAGCTCAGAAGAAATTGGTAAACAATACATACACAAACAATGAAAGAGAAAAAGAAGACTGCACTAACAGTACCCAAAAGGAATGTAGTAAAAGCCAGGAAGTAGGCCTAAAGTTGTAGTTATATCTTTATAAATGCAACATATGCAAAAAAAGAATTCAAAGAAAGTTTAAGATGGTGTGAGAAAAACAATTGCTAATTTTGAAGGTTTTTGTCTAATAAAATTATCTTCCAAAAGACAAAACTTTTTGAGAAAATAAAATTAAAACTGGAAGAAATTTTTGGTTCATAGTTTTACCTTGCAAGAAATGTTAAAATAATTCAGAAAGAAAGAAAATATTATCACAAACTCAAATCTCCATTATTTAGAGAGAATGCAAGGAAGAAAAAAATAATAAAAAGAAAATATGTATGCCCTTAATTTATATAAAGGGATTTTGAAAATACTAAAATCCCATTGGGTGTTCATAACATACATAACAATGAAGCAATTATATTAAGAACATGGGGTATACTGTTGTGAGACTCCTGCATTGTCTGTGTCTACTGCAGTTTGTTTATGTCAGAGTTGTCTTCGGCTAGTTAGCAATGCATAGTGCAATCTCTAGGGAAAGAATATCATCTCAGAAAGCAGTACAGTGGACATGTTGGGACAGAAGAGAAAATGGAATGGAAACATAATCCTCATTCAAAGCAGAGATGACAGAAAAAGAAGCAAAGTTTAAAGAGACAAAAGTCAGCACAAACAAGATAACCATTAATCCAACTACATTAATGTTCATTCTAAACGTGAATGCCTGACTGCCCAAATTAAAAGACAGAGACTGCAGAAGCAGGGAAGAAAATCCAACCATCTTTCCACTCAAAGCATTTCACTTGAAACACAGTGCTTAAAACACAAAGGGAAGAATAAAGATGTACAATGCTAGCACTCATCAAAAGAAAGCTGGAGCAGTTGCATTGACTTCAAAGACAGCAGAATATTGTAAAATAAAAATAGAGGTAAAGCAGGCCATTACATAGTGACAAGGAGGTCGATTCTACAAGGAAAAATCATCTACAATGTAAGTGTAACTAGCAACAGAGCCAAAATACAGTTGGAAAAAACTGATAGAAATTTGATGAACAATAAGATAGGCTCACTAGTATAGTTGGTGTTTTTAATGTTCTGCTGTTTGGTAGTTGCCAGATCCAGCAGGCAGAAAATTGATGAAGGCAGCACTATTAGTAAGCTGCATCAAATTAACATGAACAGAATGATTATCCAAAGTCAGTAAAATAATCTTCTGTGTTTATATGGAACATTCACTGAAATGGACTATATACCACCAAATTCAACATTCAATATCACTAAATGTCCTGGTTAATTATCAAGACAAGGAAATAAGATATATACAATTCAAGAAGGAAAAATAACACCAGGAAACAGAACTGTCTCAGTTCTCAGGAAACAGAACTGTCTATGGAGCAAATGATACATACATTGGAGGGGTAAAGACTTACTTAGACTAATAAACTATTCAAGCAAGACTTCAGAAGACAAGGTGACAGCAAGAAACCAGCAGGTTTCCTGGATACTAGCAAGGAAGAACTGAAAATTATAGGTTAAACATGAAATGCAATCATATTAGCATCCAAGAATAAACCATCTATATATAGGCTACCAATTTGATCTATGGTAGCATTTCTCAACCTGTGAGTTTCAACCTCTTTGAAAGTTGTATATCCTGCAGAAGAGATGTTTACATTGCAATTAATAACAATAAAAAACTACAGTTATGAATTAGCAATGGAGTAATTTTAACTTTGGGAGTCACCACAACACGAAGAACTGTTAAAAGGTCACAGCATTGGGAAGGTTTAGAACCACTGATCTATGGGATGAAAGCCACATAGTTATGAAAGAAGTTACACAGCCAAGAGCAATTATGTACTGTGTCTGGGACTGTTGATCGATAAAAGGCCACATAAGTGTTGGTGATCCTGAGGCATTACATCACCTTGTGACCTACTTTATGTTAACACATTCTAGGGTGTTAGCTGAAGACACATCCCTCAGACCTTGCCACTGTCATTAAGATTTGATGACCACACTCACAGAAGGACTCCAAACTGTGTAGAAAACAGATTCTTCTCAACTTCTTCAGATTCATCTCAGGCTCATTTTAAACCTCAGAATATTATGCTAATATTTACCATCTTCTACCAAAGTTAATATGAAAAAACCCAGAAGACCTAGATTAGAAAACACATGTAGGAGAAGAACAAAGTAGGCATGCTGATACTACCCAGTGCGAAAGCTTACTAAAATAATCGACACCAGTTACTACTGTTGAAAAGACAGTCTCTTGCCAACCCTAAGATGGCTCCCTTAATTAGCATATATACTTCCCTGCTCTCATATCCATCCTTCCTTTATCCCAACCATCCCATTTCCCTAAGCTCCCCCCATCCTCCCCTTCTCACTTTTCTCGCCCCAGTTTCCCTTACCCCCATTCCACCCCACCCCCAAGTTCCCAGTTTTTGCCCAGCAATCTTGTCTATTTCCCATATCCAGGCGGTGACTATATGTTTTTCTTTGGGTTCACCTTCTTATTTAGCTTCTCTAGGATTACAAATTATAGGATCAATGTCCTTTATTTATGGCTAGACCAAATATGAGGGAGAACATCCCATGTTCATCTTTTTGGGTCTGGGTTACCTCACTCAGGATAGTGTTTTCTATTTCCATCCATTTGCATGCAAAATTCAAGATGTAGTTTTTTACCACTGAGTAGTACTCTAATATGTATATATTCCCCACACTTTCTTCATCCATTCTTCCATTAAAGGGCATCTCGGTTGTTTCCAGGTTCTGACTATTACAAATAATGTTGCTATGAACATAGTTGAACAAATGCTTTTGTCCTAAGGAGCCATCTTAGGGTTGGCAAGAGACTTGACTCTAGAGGGGCTAGCAGGTGTCCAGGGAGATGTCCCTAGCGAGTTCCTTGGGCAACTGAGGAGAGGGAACCTGAAATGACCCTATCCTATAGCCATACTGATGAATATCTTGCATATCACCATAGAACCTTTATCTGGTGATGGATGGAGATAGAGACAGAGACCCACATTGGAGCACTGGACTGAGCTCCCAAGGTTCCAATGAGGAGCAGAAGGAGGGAGAACATGAGCAAGGAAGTCAGGACCGCGAGGGGTGCACCCACCCACTGTGACAGTGGGGCTGATCTATTGGGAGCTCATTAAGGCCAGCTGGACTGTGACTGAATAAGCATGGGATAAAACCAGACTCTCTGAACATGGTGGACAATGAGGACTGATGAGAAGCCAAGGACAATGGCACTGGGTTTTGATCCTACTATATGAACTGGCTTTGTGTGAGCCTAGCCTGTTTGGATGCTCACCTTCCTGGACCTTGATGGAGTGGGGAGGACCTTAGACTTCCCACATTGCAGGGAATCAGACTGCTCTTCAGACTGGAGACGGAGGGGGAATGGTGTGGGGGGGGGGGGAGAGTAGTGGGGGGAGGGGGAGGGAAATGAGAGGCGGGGAGGAGGCGGAAATTTTTTCAATAAAAATATAAATAAATAAAAGAAAAGACAGACAAATAAATCTGTGGGAAAAGAGAGATATGAATGCACACAGTCAGAGTAAACTTATAGTTGACCAAAGAAGAAAGATGGTTAAATGGAGAATGGACACTCTCTTCCTAAATGACATGGCGACAAGCCAAGATCCATGACAAAACAACAACAAAAAAACCAAAGTGAAGCAGAGATATGGAGCCCTTTATGACAAACACGCATTTTAGTACAACCAAAGACCTAAAGGCAAACTCCAAAATTATGAGATTTGTGGAAGAGAGAATAGTAGAAAATCATGCTGAGTGTTTTGTTAATGTCTAAAATACATTAGCAAATGATACATCAAAAGCATGGAAGATCTAATGGTGAAACCTCTCCAAACTACAGAAATATCCCTGTCACTGAAGAGCACCTACAAACAGCAGATAGGTATGTAGGAAGTGGTACCACATCTTTTTCCATATATAAGTAAAAAGTAAAGCATAATGAGATTAAGTTATATACCTATCAAAATTGTTAAAATAAATAGTCTTAACAAATATCAACCATGATCAGAAGCACCAGAAAGCCCCACTCGTTGATACTTAGAATCCATTACTCTTAACATCTAATTCATGCACTGTTCTCACAGTTTTCAATTATTTGAAAATTCATTTCCAAAGAAAAATCTCCATATTAATATATTTAGCAGACAAGTCCATAGCAGCTATGAACATGAAGCAACAAAGACATCTTTCAACAGGAGCCTAAACAATCAAACTATAGTAATCATAGCAATGGACTACTATTTGCTCATAAAATTAAATTACCTATTGAGCTTGCAAAGATGGGTAGGAAACTAAAGCGTGATTGAGAAACAAAAGAAGCCTTCTGTATGAGTCAGTCTGCATGACATTTTAGAAAAGGCAAATTTAGGGAAAGAGTAAGAAAATCACTCATTCTGTGAGAGTTTGGAGGAGGGCCAAGATGAATCAACTCATTACAGGAAACTGGGCAATGAAACTATATATATGATTGATGACAATATTCATTTTTCAAAACCTTTCTAACACTATATGACAATGTGTGAAACAACACTAACTGGAGGTTTTTAATTCATACTACTTCATATGCCAGTACTACTTTCATTTATTAAGAAACTAATCTTTTAAATGCAAGATGTAACACAGAAAACTATTTGGGTAAAGAAGGAGTATACAAGAAGGCTCTCTTTTCTACTCATGTTTTATTTTTTCATATAAAGCTGAAATTATGGGAAAAATAAATGAGGCTGGGCTTGGGATCAGTTGGTAAAATGATTAGATTAAACACAGGAGGTTATGACTTTAATCCCCAGTACCACAGGAAAGCCTGGTGGGATGGCACACACAAACTTGTGGTCCTGTGGCCAGAGAACTCAGTGCTTAGAGGCAAGAGGATCTGAAATTCAAGATCATTCTTCACTCTGAAGGGGGTGTGAGTCCAGACTGAAATAAAGTCCCATTTCAAAAATACCATTTTGAAAGGAGGATTTAGGGCAAAATTGTTAGTTACTTCAAAACTGTGTTGAAATTTGAGAGATTCATGAACAATTTTTCTTGCTCCATGACTTAAAATTATTACTTATTATTTTATATTTAATCACTTAAATTATTGCCTCACTAGTACAATATATTACTTTCTGTTTTTTCTGAGTATCATTCACATTTCTTATTCTTTTCATTAATCCTATTTTAACCTTAAAAATATATATTATGTATGTTTTAAGTGGTTGTTTTACTTTATGTATCTGGATGTTATGCCTGCACATGTGTTTGTGAACCAGATGCATGCATGAGTTCCCCAGGTTAGAAGAGGGCTTCAGGTTCTCTGGAACTGGAGTGAGTGAGGAGGTGAGCTGCTATGTGGGTACTGAGAATTGAACTCCAGTCCTCTGGAAGAACAGTTAGTTCTCTTCATCACTGAGCCATCTATCCAGCCCCTGTACTAAATGTCTATAAAAACCATGATGGCTATGTATGTCTTTTCCATGTTACTTTCAATTTCTCATTGATTTACATTTTTTTCTCTTTCAGGATTGATTTTGTTCTTTTCTACTGAGGTGTCTAAATTCTGGAGATTAGAATGCTTATCTCAGATACATGTACCCTTGGGCTCAGTCCAGCACTAAAAGAAAATAAAATGAGAGTCTAGTTCACTAATTGTAACACCCCTTTTAAATAGAAAAAGTTAAACAGTAATTGTCACCTAAATATTACAGTTACAGTTCAGAAGTTATTTTCATTCTCATCCAGCTTTTATTAATGTACAAAATGTATGCCATCTTGAGTATTTAAACTTGAGAAATTAGCTTTGCTATCAATTCTTCATTTATTAAATATACAGTTGTGTTTCTTCATGTGTTTCCAATTTCCTGACTTTTCACATTTTCATGCAACTCACGTCTTTACTAAGAAAATGTGGTCTTTAAAAATCCTTCAGTAAGAGTGCGTTGGTAGTTTTTTCTTTATTGTTTGCCTGAAAAATGTTTTCCCTTTATACCAGTTCTTAATGGAGCCCTTTAGCAAGCATGTAATTACACACTGACAGTTGTTTGCTCCCAGTCACCCGACATTATTCCACTGATGTTCTGTTTTCATTGTTGCTTTTAAAAAGTAAGTTGTACTTTAATTAATGCTTCTTCTGAAGTCATGTATATCTATTATCAAGATCTTTAACCCCTTTTTATACTTTGGCCTTCATAGTTTTTTAGTTCGACTCTTATTTATCTAAGCTTATTTCTGTTTATCCTCCTCAATAGTTTGGGGCTTTAAAATTTTAATCACTAATTTGTATCATCTATTTTTGATATTGAGGTTGCTTTACTACCATTAATTCCCATTAGAAAACTCCATAGCCCTAACTTAGAAAATGTTGTTTTATAACTCAGCTCTTAAATTCTCTTTATATCAGCCTTTGCACTTTTCGCTCTTTAAAATCTATACTTTGATACTCTTATCTGTCTGCTGGCTTATTAACTCTTTTTCCATCTATGTTTAGTCTGATAACTATTCATTGAGTTCTGTGTTTTATTATAATTTTCAAGTAGGTAATTTTGCAATTACTGTTTAGCTCCCCACGCCCTTTCTCTTTGACTGTACTCACACAGGCATGCATGTTCTATTGTTCTGCATGTTCTTTTGTTCTCAAATATTACTGCCATTTACAATTATTTTTTACCTACTCCCTTTGTTATTTTTAAGAAAATTAAACACATTTATTGCACAGTGAATATTCTATATATATTTTTTGTGGAGCTGATACAATTATTTTTGATTCTCAGAAGGGTTTATGGCTTTTGTAGTCGTTTCTTTTATGTTGCTGATAATAACGCTCTTACCAAAAATAATTTAAGGGAGAGAGAATTTATTTCATCTTCTAGACAACAGTCCATCATTGCAGGGAGTCAGCATAGGTGCTCATACAGGATTCAAAGCAGAAACGATGTAGTAAAGAGCAGTGCTTTTTGGCTTGCCCCCTGAGTCAATTTTATCTATCATTTTCTTATAGACTAGTACTACCTGTTCAGAGAATGGTGCCACCCACAGGGGACTAGAGCCTCTTACATCAATTAACAATCAAGACAATCCTTTAAAGACATGACCTCAGGCCAGTCTAATCTGGGCAACTTTCTTTCTCAGGCAACTTGTGCCTGTGTGGAGTTGACAGTTAACTCTAACCAGGACAGCCTTCTTATTTATTTACCTGCTTATTTGTGAAAGTTTCTATTATGGAGATTATATTTGTTGGAACTTTGCAAAACTTCTCTTGCAGTTTTTCATAATTTGCTTAAAATCAACCTTTGAGAATCTATTTGTCTTTGTTTCTGTCAGGTGTTTACAAGTTTTCTAAAAAGCATATTTAACTTTATTTCATTTGTTACTACTGTGGGAATGGCAAGGCCCACTTATACCACATTTGGTCCTCTCTTTTCTCTTTCATACTGGTTCTAGTGTAGCAAGACTTTGAACCTCCAGCTCCTGAATTACAATATGGAGACTTTTTGTTAATTGTGAAAGCTTGGCCTTGGGTTAGGCCTATTCCCAATTAACTAATTTATATTAATCTATGTTGTGCCATGTGACCTCTCCTCTATCCTCACTATATATCTGACTTTCTTTGTTTTTCACTGGCAAATCTGCACTCTCTGATTCTTCCCCCAAGTTCCTCTCTCTCCCGGAAGTCCTGCCTATCCTCTCCTGCCTAGCTATTGGCCACCAGAATGTGCCTTAGGCAGATGAGGCAAAACAATGACATCTTCACACAGTGTAATCAAATATCCTACAACATTCTAGGGAATGAATTGAAGCCAGGAGTATTATGGAACAAGCACCCTTATCTGCTGAGTGGTCTTGCCAACATGTTTAGGAGTGTTAACCTACAAACACTGAAATTTTGTTTAGATTACACAACCTTCGTTTCCTACAGTGTAATTACTTTTTAACTTTTCTTTAGAATTTAGCAAAGAAGATACTGCCAGGATGGGCACATATCCCCATTTCTTGATGACATGTAAGTTTTTCTTGTTTCTCTCTGAACATGTCACTTTCTTGGGGATCATCAGTCTTTCCCTTGTTCAAGAAGCTACACTTTTTCTCTTTCCTTTTGTGACAATAACCCACTGAAACCAGGCACCTCAGAAATGGCCAGAGATTTCTTCAATGTTCCCTTTCCCTTTCTTAGCTTTTCTAGTAAGCCTGAGTCTTACATTATTGTCAGTTTCTCAATGCATGAAAACAATTTCTTGTCTTTTCTTTCCAAAATTTTATCTTGTATCTTTGGTTTACTATGTCAAAAAGAATTTATAAGAGTATCTAATCTCTCGTATCAGCATAAATGGTGTAAATTCTTGTATTTTCTTGGGTCACACAGACTGTCATGTGAAATAAATATTAGATCTTTTCCATTATCCAAAAAATAAAAATCAGAAAGAAGAGCACTTCCAAATTGCTAAATTAAAATAGAGAAAATATTGGTAGGTTAGCACCATTTTTGTATCATTTTAACTAATATAACTAAAATATATACAATGCATAAACATCAATATAAATTATATGCATGCATATTTATGTCAGAATATCTGCATAAAACTAAACTAAGCATGTGCATCTTAGTTAATTTTTTCTTGCTATCCTGCACAGTTTTTAGATATTAGAAATTTACTTCTCAGTTCTTTAGTCTAGGAAATCCACATACAATGTGTGCGGCTTTGGTGAGTACTTGTTTGCTCGAGGCAGAAGGTAGAAGGGAAGAGACCCCAATGACCTAATCACCTCCTGAAGAGTTCAGCTTTTAATATTATTGCATTGGGAATTAAACTTTAGCATAAATTTTGGAGAGGGTTAAAACACATAGCAACAGTCAATTAAATTGGGATGAATGTATATTAAATCATTGACATGTTTTCTCCTGTTAGTATGACTGATTCTGGAAAGGGTTATAGGAGACAAAAATGAACCAAAAGGAAGAAAGTAAGAGATGAAGAGTAAACCATACTCAAATATGATTGATTACTATAAATTTTTGAAAATGTTAATGTTTAAAGCAAATACTCCAGTGTGCTTCTTTCCTGGAAAATGAAGTTATACTTTGCATAGATGTAGTCTTCTCATGTGCTAATATATTTACCAAGATTCTACCTAGAGACATCATCAATATCTGAACAGAACAGAGCATAACTATTTCGTAAAGCTCTTAAAGTGCTTTTAGGAAGGAGAGCCAAGGATTTGTGAAGGTAGAAGATGCCTCCCAAGCACAGGATGCTACTTGGAGTATATTATAGTTCATATACTAAGCATTTAATGAGACAAACTTATAACCTAATATGAACAGGGAAAAGTTGATCGTCTTGTTTTCATGGGGTCTTTGTGAAGTACTAATATTTTATCACGCCAACGGTGTTTTTCTACCACCAAGGGACACTCCATATCATAGTCCATAAGGGATCTCACAGGATCATGTTAATTTAATCCCAAAGACTGTGCACCAGAAATCTTTTGTTTTCTTTCTAAGGATGTTTTGTGAGCAACCACTGCAATACAATTTGCTTTGCCTTTGTACAACCAGTGTTGGCTTTACTCTTACTGGGAGCCCTGTTTTTCTTGCACCAGCAGTCATGCACACACTGTGGGGTGGATTTGTAGTGCATTGTGTCTTTCTGACTCTCCACTAGAAAGTATAGGAGATTAAGAGCAGAGTTCTATCATCATATCCTAATTTCACAGTGCAGCTTTTGTGTTATTAATATAAATGTGCTTTTCCACTCCAGAGTGTGTTCCACATGGGCTATTTCCTCATTGATGATCAAAGGAATTTAACAGGACTTGAAGCTGGATTATCTTTTATAGGAAGACTGATTTGGTCTGAGATAGTGAAGAGGTGAACATAGTGAGAAAAAAAATGTCTTAATGAGAGAAAGAGGCTGATGTTTAATTGCTCAAGTGTCTACTCCCTTGAATAATGTATGCATCTGCAGAGTTGTTGAACCATATGTTCCTGTTAGAATTTTAGGACTCTGGTATGCTTCATGAAAATGTAAAATGAATATCTAGTTCTCTCAATTTTACTTAAAATTCATTTGCTTCTTACTGAAGTGCATGGTCTGACCCATTTACACTGTTCTAGTATGGGTAATAGCAGGTTTTTATAACATTAAAAGATAAAAATAAAAAATTGTATCAGTCTTTTAATATATTCGATGGTCAGTGATCCGTTTCTAACTCCTCTGCCTGCCATTTCCTCTTGCCTCTGCCTCTCTCTTCCTTCAGATTCACAAACTTGTTACGATTAAGTTTCTAAAACTTGATCAATTTGTACAAATACAGACAGACATGAACTACCACACCCTGTTCTTGGTTGGTTTTTCTGTATGATTCTTTTTATGTTTCATTTTTCTTGTTGTTGTTCTGATTCAAGCATTGTCCATATCATGTCTGTAATCCTCCATGACAGTCTCTTTTGTCTAGGAAAGTATCACGTTTTTTCTTAAAAGTCACTTTAAGCACAGTACAGCTATGTATACTCCAATAGTCACATGGAGATATTAAGCATTTGAAATGTGTCTGGTTTAACTAACATCATACATTTTACATATAATTTGTGTTCAGCTAATTTTACCATTATTGCTGGTATGTGGCTACTATATCAGAAAGCACAGGCTACTAAAGTATAAAATTGTTTGGCTTTATGCTGAAAAAAATATAGCAGAGATTTCCAGAGATGTCAGCAGGATTTAAAATTCCATAAATGGGAACGTGAATTTAAAAAAAAAATTGCACTGCTGCCCGCACATTTGTAGATGATACCAAATCTTACCTCTTACCAATACTAGCAAAGATAATAAAATACTGTGATAAAAGTTTGTTATTACACTGTCATTTGATCCCCTCCCCACCACTCACAATGTTGATGTCTCACTATCCTGAGTCTTTGATAGAGTTTTCATTTCCTGTTTCTCTTTCAAAGTCCAGTTCCAATCTCACACCATCAAGGGAATCTCCTCTGACAATTCTAACTCATAGTGAACTCTCACTTCCTTAATTTGCTTCTCATCTATAGTACTGAACAACAAGCCTTTCTTTCATCATTATATGCCTTATATAACACAGCTGGGAAAGGACTCTTAAAACAGATTAACCTTCGAGGTTAATAGCCTTCTTTTGGTCCATGACTAACACAAGGAAGAAAGACTTGGCTCAGCGACTTGAAAAGATTATTGTACATCTGGGAAAAATCTAGCCAGTGCACCAAGATATTTTTACCCTCTGGGAGAAACTGGCCATGAGATGTAACTTCAAATGTACAAGGATATATTTAACTGTATGTTCATCTTTCACCTATTTGAAACATACTTATATTGGAGACCATGTCACCCTTCTAAAATTTACTTGTCTTGGGATTCTTGACATAGGTAGACTCTACATTTCTTCTTCTTTTTCTAAATATGTCAAGTGTCAAGTTTTATATTTTGTCTTTTATGCTCAAAGAAGAAAAAGAAAAGTAAACAAAAACAACAAAACCTAAGGTACTGACCAAACTAATTTAATTGTACATGTCCTCTTTCTGTTGGTCTTTTTAGATGTTTATCTCAAATGGTGTATTCAGTATGCAAGTTATTTTACTACTAAATCTAAAGATTATCTTACATCTAACTTATTGCTGTAATCTCCAGGGGCTTCCTTTAGTATGATCTTGGTCCCTTTTGATTTCATTCCAGTATTGTTCTATCAATTCTTTTATCAATGCCATGCACATTAGATTATTGTACTATTGATTTACTGATGGTGGTTTCGAAATGACTGGATTCCAGGATTCCAACTGCGCTATGTCTGATTGAGTACTTTGTGACTTCCCCGTAGAGCATGCCACAGTGGCTATTACAATTTATTATTGCACACTGCTCCTGCTTGATGGGTTTCTCTACAAATAATTTCAGCACACTCATGGTTTCACTGCCAAGCCATGCACCATGCAGATTTCTCCCCTAATAAACACCTATACTCTAACATAGCTTGACACATCCGTTCATCATGTTTACATTTGGTTTATATTCGATCATAATATTTTTCCATGTACTGGAAATTATTGGACATTTTTTTCTGCTTTAGTGCATGTAAAATCAAGTGCTCAAAGGGACAAGACACATAAAAGTGAGTAGCACTGTGAGATAGATAGTATCATATTTTTGTATATTAAACATCTAAAACTATGAATTAACCAACTCTCAGTTTAGTTGAGAACAAATACTTCATTAAACACATAAACTACTTCTTTAGTTGGGGACACTTAACTCTAGAAAAGAGAAACAACAACATAGTTGGAAAAAATCAGCAACCACTGAGAGCAACAGAGAGTGGTGGAGAATATGGTATCTAGAAGCACACTCAGAATTTAAAAGATAAATCACTCACTTCACTAGAATCACTTTACTACGTACTTACAGCCTAGAGTGTCTATCATAGGCTTATATTTTTAATGCTTGACCCCCCCCACAAGTGAACTATTTAAGAATGTTCAAGGAACTTTGGACAGATCCCAAATTTGGATAACATTGAATGGAATCACATATTGTCTATATATGTTTCATATAAAAATAAGAATATAGATGAAATCAACACTATTTATGTCTTATATATATTACTGAATGAGCAATATTGTTTATATGAAGAAGACATATGAAGAATAAATTGAACCTGTTCGTCACAGTGCTTCATTAAGCAAGAATGTTCACTGTTGTATTCATAATATACTTACTCAATCCTTAGATACCATCTGGGCTAGCCAAAATATTTGGTGTCCAAATCATACATATGTTATATTTGTATGTGTATCATATATATGATAATTAGGTCAAAAATACATCTAAGAATTGAGTAGCACCAGTAAATATTGAATCCAATGCATGTAAAGTATTGAGAAGAGCAAGAAAAGAAATACATCACTTAACAGCTTTGTTCTGTAAACACTCCTGAGACCTCTCAATTATTCTCAGAACTTTTTTGAAAAATCAGAAAAGTGGAGTTAAACCAAAGAAGTCTCAGACTTTTTAAAAATATTTTCAAATTTTTCCTTAGTAAGTCTACAAAAACTCTTAGTTTGCTTTAGTCAGATTAAGACTATATACAGAGAGAGAGAGAGAGAGAGAGAGAGAGAGAGAGAGAGAGAGAGAGAGAGAGAGAGTTAAATTAGGCTTAGCAAATCCCTAGTGGTGTTTGCCTTTATTATCATTTTATTTGTGCAGAATATTTTCAATGATAAAATTGACTGTGTGTTACTAAATGCTAAAATACTACCCATCTAACACGGCTCAGCCTGACACTTTAAATTGCCAAAATTAATCTATTATTAAAAACTCAGGTATCATAGGAACTGTCTGAGAGGCTATTTTATACTTAGTTATCATAAGAACTGTGTGATAGGCTACTTTATACTCAGTTATCATGGGAACTGTGTGATAGGTTACTTTATATACAGTTATCATAGGAACTGTGTAATAGGCTTCTTTATAATGGTTGTTTCATAATACTGCTTCCTAAAACCTTTATGTTTGTATTAATGTTTGATGGATTTCAAAAATGATGACTGGTTTTATTTCTGTTACCTACAGTAAAATTTCCTGACATGCCTGATTTCTCTTATGACTTATGTCCAAATGAAATTGAATATATTGTTCATGCTCCAGGCAAAACTTTCTCATTGTTGAAACAATTTCTAAGTCAGAAACCCAACTACAGAAAATTAGAATCCAGGATATGGATTTATTAATATAAGTACATAGTGCCCATTACTGTTTTTCATTCTAAAAGGAGCTATTGCTTGTCTTTTGATTCCATTTTATTAACTATATATTATAACTTCTGGCCCAGAAACCAGTTTTAAAGTTTGCTTAAGTCAATGGATGTATAGGTATACATTTATCTATTTATATACCTGTATATCTGAGTGGGGTTTGGGAACAACACAAAACCTATTTAATTTTTTATATGGCCTTACATTCCTTCCTCCATACCACAACGAAAGATCATGCTGCATTAGACTTTACTGTGACTAACGAGGCCTAACTTGCTCAGCCATAAACTCATTAAAAATAAAGATGTTCATGATTCTCCCAAATGTTAGCTACCTTAGCATATTTTCCTTTCAACTTTGAAATTAAAAGTAGAGACGTATGCTACAGAAAGAGAGGAAGCATAAAACCCCATCTGTGCCCAGTCACACAAATCTACAAAACCAAATTAAACTACATTTTCTACTTCCTAAATACCTTTAGAAATTCTTATCTTTCCATTCTTACTAGTTCTCCTTTAACCCAGTCCTCAATTATTTAACTTAATAACAATAACTAAGTGTGAAATCCATATCTCTGTATTTGACTGTTATCACAGAATCATTATTATCAAAATACCTCTGTAGTTATTTATCATCTATCATCTTTATGTCTATAATCTATTCTGCTCTCTCCAATACATGTATGTGTGTATATTTCACTCATCTACCTATCTGTCTGTTAATATATAGAAAGACTTTGACTTCCCATTCTACTTAACGTTTCTCTTTTTTTAATTTTATATTTGAGATTTAAAGCTTAATGATGCACAATATTTTCTCCATGGACATCATTTCTTTTCACACACCCAGTCTTGTTATTCCAGTCCCTATATTAGAAATACCATTGTCTTTTTTACTAGGAAGTCTTTTCATACACAGAATTCATTCTTGGTCAACGTCTGTTCTGGGTATCCCACCCTGCCATGCTCCTTCCTATATTCTGTTCTTGAATTAAGGCAAAGAATATGATTCATGATGGTGGTTACCATGTTTTCTTTTCTCTAAGCCATGCTCCTGAGCTATTGCTGGATTAGCCATCAAACAGTTAATAATGAATGTTTGTTGAATATAAGAATCACCATGCATCATGATACATCTTTCACCCATAGTGACAAAGCAGAGGAAGCTCAATCAGTTTGGATACTGACACTCTTAAGAAATAGGGAAATTGTCGCGCCCCACCTCGTCCAGCAAGGAATGATGCTACCACTGGAGCTCTTCTCACTGCAGTTTATTCCAGGACTTTATTCACTTTCTCACTTTTCCTCTCTCTCTTCCTCTCTCCGCGGGCAAACCTCTCCCAGCCCTTAAGTAGGCATGGGCTGCCAATCCCGGATTGCCAGGTGGGCATTGCCCATAGGCCCACGCATATGCAAGCAGCTGATGATCATTGCGTGATCAGGCATAGCTCAGACTTTAGCCATCTCAGGAGTTGATTATACATCTCCATCAGGTGTGACGCCACGCAGCTCGCTACAGGAAATGGGGATGGAAGATACATTAATAGCTCTATCTGAGAATGTAGCTGACATAAAAGTATACAAACTGACTATAAGAACCCACCAGATCTGTATGAGTTACCTAGTTTTCATCAAGCCGTGTTTGTCCCCTCAAGGGGTTGTGATGCAAGATCAATAGTGTTAATGCCAGAAAATACCACTTTGGGACTATGGCTTGTTTATTTGTCATCTTTGTGGTGGACTCACCACATAATGATTACATAAGTCCATGTGGCAGACTATCAGATCAGCACACCACAGACAAAGAGAATACTCAGAAATTTCTATCCATGGGATGTTTGTTTTCCTCTCTGTATGCCTCAAAAGCTATGGTGATTGGTAGAATGACAAGACTTCTTAGAATAGCTGC
This sequence comes from Microtus ochrogaster, assembly GCF_000317375.1. NCBI lineage: Eukaryota > Metazoa > Chordata > Mammalia > Rodentia > Cricetidae > Microtus > Microtus ochrogaster. The sequence continues at coordinate 17,328,286 of NW_004949099.1, read as the reverse complement.
GGAGACAACATAACCTAATTGTTGATTTCTGCAGCATAGCAAACACTGAACTATTCATACATTGCTTTGCCCATGCAGTGAAAGGGGTACCATACTCAGTTCAACAGTCAGCTTACATCTTCGACAACTTCTTTGGAAAAAAAACTGAGTGTCATGTTCTGGGCTGAGACCCACAGTTCTCAGTCCCAGCACATGTATTGACATTTTGGTTCAAGGAATCATCTGCTATGCAACACTTTCCTGTGCATTGGAAAGGATTTCAGGACAGTTTGGCGTCTATTCATTAGATCCTCTTCGCTTTACATCACAATGAAAAGTGTGAGCTAGTTAGTATGTCCTAATACTTTGCCAAAGGCCAAAATTCCCCATCAGCTAAGAAAATTGGTTTAATGTATCTGCTTTTTCTTGGGATCACAGAATCCTATGATTTATTCTGCTTCACCTGTCTCCAAACCACAACAAATCTTCCTATAGTCTGGATCCACTGATCCATAGCTATGTAGCCACATCATTCTGTAATCAGGAACTAGGAAGTGAGTTTTCTTATCTTCTGTTTTAGTTAAGTTTTTGTTGCTGTTTCTCTGGAGAGAAGTATATAATAGACCAGAGCTTATAAACGACAAATATGTATTTCGAGTTAGGCAAAGAGGTCTGTCACATGGCAGACAAACAATCACATAGCAGAGGAGACTTTTAGAGGAACAGTGAAAAGCCAATATTATTAGAGAAACATTCTTTGGCACTGGCTGGTATCTGAATCAAATACAGAAGTGAAGAAGAAAAAAAAGAAAATGGTTTAAAAGTCATATAAGACACAGCTCATCTTTTCAAACCTCGGTGAAAATGTGCAGCAGGCATCCACCTATCTTTCCAGAACTTTCTAACGTGTGCATGATGTGGTGACAGTGAAAAATTAAAACGTAATCTAAAACAAACATGGAGCAATATTATAAATATATATTATATTAATCATAATCCTCAGCTCCATAAAATAATTTTAAGTTATCTTGTAGTTGAAAAATTGAAGAACTAATATTATATTAAGTTTATGGATTTCAAGACGAATCAAACAGGATTAAGCTCCAATTATACTGCATTTTCCTGGTACAGTGAACAGACAAACAAAGTTTTAAGCTCTGATTTATTGCAGGATGATATTAAAATGGTGTATGAATATCAATTAAAAAGATAATTATTTTTTTAAGTAACCTTTAGATTCTGTCTCTTCAAAAACCATTTGTGTTGTTATCTAAGGCATTTGTGGTTTTCTTAATATTGAATATCTGTGTTTCAGGAATTGTACATGCATGTGATATGAAGTAACTTATATATATTTCCAAATAATCCTGTAAAATGAGTATTACCATTTTTAAATTGGTTATTTTATTTTTTGATATTATAATATAATTACATCATTTCTTTTTTCCCTTTCCTTCTTCAAATTCCTCCCATAAACCACCTTGCTATTTTTTAAATTTTGGTTTTATTTTAAATTAATTATTGTTACATAATACATATATATATACATACACACATATATTTACACACACATACATTTATAAATACATAACTACAACCTGTGACAACAATATAAGAATTTACAATAGTAACAACCACCACAAAATTGTACTGTTCATTGTCTGCCAGGAGGGAGCTCCAGAGGCATGTTCACCTTGCTATGCAATGCATGATGGATCTTTTCCTCTGGAATACTCCAGTCTTGAAAAGGAAATACTCTAGATTTCATAAATATTAAAAAAAAATACTTTTACTAGCATTGAATCGAACATATCTAGTCAAATGTCCATGTGCAACTTTTAAAGATCCCTGGTGATGTACTAAAAGAAGGACAGCTGGGAGTCTGAGAACAGCTGAAGTAGCACAGCTATTATCTGCATATTACAGGTGAAAGATCTCTCACTGGAAGACAATTAACCTGTCCAAGTTCACAAAGGCAGCACGTATCTCAACAGGGTTCAAACCTAGATGTTCCAATCTTATGAAATACTAATTATTCTCTACAATCAAACATAATGTCTTGAAATAACTATTTAGTTCAAGATTCTGTGGGTTGGCCTCATCTGAATGATTCTTTCTGTGAAGTTTGATTCCTCTGGACTCTGTTTTTTCCTAAGCATGTGGTCAAGTGTGAGCCAGGGATAGAATGTTTTTAAACAGGTCAGGTCAGCAATTCCATTTCTGCTTTGCATGGTACCTGAACCTTACAGGCCAGTCTAGACTTGTTGTCATGGAAGAAGTAGGGCACTAAAGGGAGATGAGGTATGCAAGAACAAATTATTATAGCCTTTCTTCCCCCATATACCCCTCACCTAAGTAATCAAAGGCTGACATTTCTCCAATTTTATCTCTTGGAGTGTGCAACAGAAAGTGATCTTGTAAAGGACACTGACGATCTGAGTGTGGCGGTACACAAATATATCCCTGCACAAGATAAGGGCGGAAGTAGGAAGATAAGTTCATGGATAGCCTGGGAAAATAGGAGCACTAGTAAAATGAAAAGCATTCTGGTTTAATTTGCTTCCTTAGCCACCATGTATGAGTTCTTCCTATATAACAGGTATAGCTCAATGGCACACTTCCAAATTTTTATTTGTGTAAACTTATGATCTAGTCTGCATTATTTTAATAGCACATTTCATTTATTTTTATGAGGCCCTAAAGAGCATGATCAAAGACAAAAAAATGTGGTTTGCTGTATCTAATTATTTCTTTTCAAAACAGTTGTAAAAATAGCACATTTAGTAATTATCCATACCGTGACATTATTGCAACATTTCAAAACTCTCCACTGGAGCTCAAATATGAGAAAAAAACAAGTCAATACCATAGCAAGCAGGATTTACATGGTGTACTGTTTAAATAGGAATGGCCTACATAGGTTCCTATATTTGAATGTTTGTTTATTAAGGAGTGGTGGCCCTTATAAAAGATTAGGAGATGGAGCCTTGTTGGGGTAGTTATGACCTTGTGGGAGATGTCATAGGCGTAGACTTTGAGGTTTCAAGCCAGAACCAACGTTTTTCTCTCTTCCTGCTGCCTTCAGATCTGGATGTCAAACTCTCAGCTGTTCTCCAGCACATCGTCTGCCTGCGTGGACCTATAGTTACCACCATTAACTACATGGATGAAACCTCTGAAACTATGAACAGGTCTCAAGTAAATGCCTTCTTTTATAAGATTTGTCATGATCGTGGTGTCTTTTCACAGCAATAGAATATTTATGAAGACACATGAAAACCATTAAAGTACTGAATTGGTACTTTTGACATTTCTGATACTTTTTCAGAGAAAGTTTATCTAGGTATATTTGATCTTCATTGAAAAAATTAATGCTTCACAATGTTTTTCTTATTCTTAATTCAGCTAATTTAGAACCGTGTCTTTACTACCCTTAGTCTTAATATCCTTCAGCATTCTTCCCTGTCTAATAAAGTCCAGTTAAGAGGTTTGCTGAAACTGGGAAGATGGCTTAGCAGTTAAGAACTCAGTCTCTTGGAGATGGGTTTGATTCCCCAGTACTCAATTTATTACTCCTTTTCTATGGACTCTGACACCCTCTACTGGCTTTTGTGGACAATTGCACTCGCAAGTAAACACACACACACACACACACACAATTTTTTTTTTCAAAAGAAAAATAAGCTTTTACAAAATAGATTTATTTCAGGGTTAAAAGACTTAAGGTCTGTATCCTAATACCACCATATAATTATTAGCTTTGCATTATGTCTGCAATTCTAGCACTCCAGGAGTGGACACAAGGAGATTGCTGCAAGTCTGAGGCCAAGCTGGGCTGTATAATATGCATCAAGGAAGTCAGAGTTGTCTAAGGACTCTCAAAGACTAAAACCAAATAACAACAAAATATATTGAGGCTTCAGGTAAGTTATTTGACCTCCATGATTCTGGTGGCATTTATCACAAATAGTACTCGTATTTCTGCTTGTAGGAGAGAGAGCCTGTAGCAATCACTGGACCAACTTTTGGTCTACAAGGGTCAGTCTTAACTTGATAAACATATAATAAGCACACATTAGAAGTTTAATAGAAAAATATTTAAATATGCTGCATTTTCTTGACAACTTTAAAATCAAGGCATTCTTTTTTAACACTTATTGAAGTATTTTATGTTCACCATCTTTCAAACAACGCTAGCTTCCTTCCAAATTATGTAGGTAATAAGAAAAGTCTTCTTTGCCTGATACTTCCATTCTATCCAGCTCATTGAGAGAATTTTCCTCCCATTGTTCCCCTTACTCTGGTAGAATAAAGCTACCAAATGGACAATTATCTTTGGTACTGAGCATCTGACATTTAACCAGGCAGTTAACCTTTGGATGATATACTCCAAAGAGTGAAGGCAGAGCTAGAAAGCAAGGTGGTCAGAGGACTCCAAGGCAGTCAGATAGAAATTCAGGACTGTCTCTCTCCTAAAGCAATGGATACAGCAATGTCACCAGTAACCAAACTAAGTTCACTACTATTTCCAAGTGGGAACCAGTTTCAGAGAGTGAATGGTGCTGCCTGTGCAGATAAAGGGAAGATGCTCAGCTCACTGGCACATTTGTTGCCACCAGGGTTAAAAGGTCCTCAGCTAAAGTACGCTCTAAACCCAAAGATGTCGATCATGCCATAAATTAGTTTTGCTTATCCATTCTTTACCTCCTTTCCAAAATTATGATGAGGGCCTTGTGAGAGAACTCTGCATACAAAGGTGCTTGCCACCAAGCCTGTCTACATGAGCTTGATCCTAGGGAATCAGGTGGTAGAAGGAGAGAAGTTACTCCCCCAAGTTGCCTTCTGACTACACACACACACACACACA
>NW_004949099.1:17313028-17319850 GCF_000317375.1 Microtus ochrogaster | reverse complement strand
GCAATTTTATCTTTTGTAGCAGATTTAGGTTCATAGCAAAACAAAATAGGAAGAATCAAATATAATTTTCCAAAGGATGTAGAATCTCTTACACTATTACTTTCCTGGACCATACAAGAGCTTGTCTATATGGACACATTTTCTCAACAAAGTCCATAGTTTAAATCTGGGTTCCCTCTCTGTGTTGTATATTTTGAGCATTTAGAATATGTGTGATAACATGTGTCCAGAATTGTAATAATATGCTGAGTAATTTAATTTCACTAGAACTCCTCTGCTCCAGGAAAATACTCCTATACTGCTGGTGGGAGTACATACTTGTACAGCCACTTTGGAAATCAATATGACAGTTTCTTAGAAAACTGAGAATCAATCCACCTCATGACCCAGCTATACCACTCTTGGGCATATACCCAAAGGATTCTCAATTATATCACTAGAACATTTGCCCAGCTATGTTTATAGTGTATTTTTTCATAATAGCTGTAACCTGAAAACAACCTAGATGCCACTCAATGGAAGAATAGATAGAGAAAATTTAAAACATTTACACAGTGGAGCATACTTAGCTGTTAAATTCATTGACAAGTAGATGAGAAAAGAAAAATTATTCTGAATGGGGTAACCCAGACTCAGAAAGACAAATATGGTATGTACTCACTCATAAGCAGGTATTAGCAGTAAAGGAAAAGATAACCATGTCATAACACACAGACCCAGAGAGGCTAGGTAAAGGTAACAAGGAAGGCCCACAGGGGTACACATGGTTCTCTCTGGAAAGGGAAAATAGAGATCTCCTTTGTGGATTGGGTGAATGTAGTGGTGGGAACTTGAGGGACTGGGTTAGGCGGTAGATAGAGGAGGAGAGTACTGAAGGATATGACTGGAAATGAAAGTCACATTTTGAAGTCAGGTAGAAAACCGGTGTAAGGGTAACTTCCAGGAATTTACAAGGAAGACCTCAGACAAGACTCCTAGCAATAGTGGATATGCAGCTTAAACTATTGATTTCCTGAGATCAGACTGGTGACTATCCCAATTGTTATCAGAGAGCATTTATCCAGTAACTGGTAAAAACAGGTGCAGAGACCCACATTAGAGTGAGCTTGGGAACACTGATGAAAAAAGGAGAGAAGGATTGTAGGACCAGAGAGGTCAAGGATATCACAAGAAAATCTGCAGAAATGACTAGCCTGGCTCATAGTAATTCAAAGAGTATGAAGCAATAACCAGGGAGCCTGCATAGTACTGACCTATGCCTTCTACATATATGTGACAGTTATGTCGCTTGGTCTACCTATGGCCATCTCCTGTGATCAGATTGGTGATTACCTCAATTTTTATCAGAGAGCTTTCATCCGGTAACTGATGAAAGCAGATGCAGAGACCTACCCCTAACAATGGGATCAGGGACTGTCCCTAAGTCTTTGGCTAGCTCTTGGAAACCTATTCCTCATACTAGATTGCCTTGCCCAACCTTAATATTAAGAGATGCACCTAGTCTTTCCATAATTTGTTATATCATGTTTTATTGATGTCCATAGGAAGCCTTCCTAAACAGAAACAGAGGAGTGGGTTGTGGAGGCAGAAGAGAGGGGAAAAGTAATGGTAGGGCAAGAGGGAGGGGGAAACTGCAGTGGGGATATAGAAATAGTAAATTTTTAAAAAAGAATCCTCTGCTCCGTCTATACTTTCCTTGTCAAATAATTTCTGGCACTCACTCATCTTTCTATTATCTTCATGTTTCCCTTTTCCATAATGTCCTAAGTCAGAATAGAAATATAGCCTTTCAGCTTAAGTCACTCATGATACACATTTAAGTTTCCTTCTTCTATTTTTCATGGCTTGATGGTTGGCAGAGGTTTCTGTCTTGCCCTGTACTGCAATATCTGTTGTTGGAAACTACTTGTACATTTTCTTGCTGCCCAGAGTCCAGAAATAATCACACAAAAATCTGTATTAATTGAAATACGGTTGGCCAATAGTTTAAGCATTTTTTCTTACTAACTCTTATATTTCAAATCAACTTATTTCTATTAATCTGTGTATCGGCATGTGGCTGTGGCTTACCAGCAAGGCTCCAGTGTGACTGTCTCCTAAGGCAGCTACATAGCTTCTCACTAACTCCACCTACTCTCTCTCTATATATATTTCTTTCAGCCTGTCTATATTCTCTCAAGTCATTGGCCAAAGGCAGCTTCTTTATTAACCATTGGCAGTAAAACATATTCACAGCATACATCACCTCCCATTTTCTGTCTAAATAAAAGGAAGGTTTTAACTTTAACACAGCAAAATTACATATAAAAACAGATATCAAGCAAGAATTATAGTTACAATATTTAGATCTGCTTTGTCTTTTATCAAAACTAGGGAAAACAGCCGGGCGGTGGTGGCGCACGCCTTTAATCCCAGCACTCGGGAGGCAGAGGCAGGCGGATCTCTGTGAGTTCGACACCAGCCTGGTCTACAAGAGCTAGTTCCAGGACAGGCTCCAAAACCACAGAGAAACCCTGTCTCGAAAAAAACAAACAAACAAACAAAAAACTAAGGAAAACAATTCATGGCTCAGGAAATAGTTGTCATACTAATGTTTGGAGAATACTACCTAAAAACTGTCTATATATTTTCACTACAAGTCCAATTTTCAAACATTTTAAAAGAATATTCTGTGGTTGATTAGAGTTGTGACTATAGAAACAGTAAATAAGTAGAGTTAACTGTATACTTTTAAAAACCCCTTAGCACATATTGCTTACTCAGTTCTTAATTTTAAGAGGAGATTGAGGAAGGAGAGAGGAATAGAGAGAAATTGGGAGGTGATGTGGGATTCCCCTCTTTATGCAATGAATATCATTGGCTAATAAAGAAACTGCTTTGGACCTATAGGAGAGCAGAATTTAGCTAGGCAGGAAAACTAAGCTGAATTCTGGGAGGAAGAAGGACAGAGTCAGAGAGAAGCCATGGAGCCATCCAAGAGAGACGCTGGTTGGAATCTTATCGGTAAGCCACAGCCACATGGCAATACACTAATAGAAATGGGTTAGACTAATATATAAGAGTTAGCCAATAAGAAGCTAGATCTAATGGACAAAGCAGTGGTTTAAATAATACAATTTCTCTGTGGTTATTTCAAGGCTAAGCCACCAGGAACCAGCAAATGGCCTGCTGCTACAGGGAGGAACAGGGAGAGATAACAAACTCTTTTCTTCTGACCTCAGGATAAGTCTAAAACTGTAATTAGATCTAGAAGATTCTGGAGAGAGAACAACTTATCATGCTATGTGGTACACACCTTTGTCACTCATTTTATGGCTGCAATGCCTCATGGCCCCAGCAAAAGCCACTGAGGGAGACCAGAGAAACTGAAGGGCAGGGCTACTGTTTGCCATGTACGCCTTAGTACAATTAAAAAAATGATGTTTTGATGAAATCAGAAATGAAAACCCTGGAGGCTTGGTTCTTTGAGTTTCATGTGCTGCCTCAATAATGTGCACACTGTTGTTCCCATCTGCCTCTGAATTATACAATGGTGGACCACAAAGACCATTTACAAGGCTCTGAAGTTTTGCAACATCTATCCAATCCCATCCTACATATTTCTTCTTGTGCATGGCTTCATGGGCCAGAGAAGGAAGTGAGCTTTTTCTCTACTCCTTATATACTTTTCTAAGAAAAGCCTAGAGATACTGATTCAAGCAATGGTTCAGAAGGGGAAAAGCTTGTTACATGTGGCAATACTTCCTTAGGAATAAAATGGCAGAATTAACATATATTGAGTACTTCCTTGCTCTGACTTTCAAGGAAGCCAAACCTATTCTCAGAGATTTGTTTTTCCTGAATTTTGGATTCATATTTCTGTCTCCAGATTTAATTAGAATCAGAGATTGATTTATTTCAACTGTGAATTTTTCTATCTGTTGTTGGGATTAACACCCACAAATTTAGGGTTATATCTTAAGTCCACTCTATTCTCCTGTGTCTACTCCATTCCAGGATATATTCAACCTTCACCTGTTATTGTTTCACTCCTGGTAGGTTCTTCACATTCATTGACCCTACAACACCATTCCGCAGAAATCATATCTCTCAGACTTGTAAATCAGGAGCTAGAGAGTTGGGTCATCAATTAAAAACACTGACTGTTTAGCAGGGGGTGGTGGTGCATGCCTTTAATTCCAGCACTTGGGAGGCAGAAGAGATGATTCTCTGTGAGTTTGAGGCCAGCATGGTCTACAGAGCAAGTGCCAGGACAGGCTGCAAACCTATACAGAGAAACCCTGTCTTCAAAAAAACAAAAAATAATAAAAAAAGAACACTGTCTGCTTTTCCAGAGGACCTGGTTTGATACCTGCCCTCATGTAGCAACTAAAAATTATCTTTAACTCTTAATTGTAGGGGATGCAATTTTTTCTTGTGGTTTCTGCAGGTGCCAGACCATCACGTGGTACATAGCCATCTAAGCAAAACTAAATACACATAAAATATTTTTAAACAATATAAATCAGAATGCAATTACAATAGACAAGGTGTCTTATTCCTTTTATTCTGACCTAGGCATGGATGCAAAACTCATTAGATCTTAGATATTTTGAAGAGCATCCACCCCACTCAGGAGAGGAATGCCTTGACTGCTGCCAAAACCAATGAAATGTTTTCCTTTATAAGAGTTGCTGTGGTCATGGTATCTCTTAACAGCAATAGAAACCCTAACTATGACATGGTCATAGGCCATTGGATCTAGGACTAACTCCATCACTAAACAGAATGCGTTTTCCTCAGAATTTAAGTCAGGGTCTTTTTTTCCCCTTTCTTAGTTCTTGATTACTTGTATTGGAATGACCTTCTTTCATTGCCTTAAGTGTTTTCCAGGTTTATTTAGTGTTTGGTATGAAGTTATTTATTTAATACTTTTTTAAAAGTTTATTTTTATTTTATATCTATATATGTATTCATACTTCTTTGTGAGCATATAAATGCAGAACACACAAAGACCAGTGGAAGACATCAGACTCCCTTGAGAGTTACAGGCAGTTCTAAGCTCCCCAACATGGAGACTGGGAACTGAGTTTGGATCATCAGCAAAGGCAATACTCACTCTCACCAGCTGAGTCATCTTTCCAAATCCTTGTTTACTTATTGTTTTCATTTTTGTTTAGTAATGTAGACCTCCTTAGACAACACATTCTATGGGGTTACAATGCTGTACTTCTTATTCATCGCTATCACATCTGTCTCAGCGGTTACCTGAACTAAATAGTGGTGTAACATATAAATAAGCCCTTGGGATATAGTGGCTTTACACCCAGGGTACAAATTAGGAGTGTGTAATAAAAGATTTTTTTTTTAATGTTATGACCAGGATCCACCTCAGGTCACCCAATTTAAATGCTAAAGGAAAACCATTACAGTTACTGACACTTCCTGTGAACTTGAAGACGTGTAAATAGAACTGACTCCCCCCTCCACTCCCCTTTTTCAATTTCAACAATACATTACATTCTAAAAGAAAAAAGAAAAGAAAAAACCTGTAAATTTGAGTTTATTTCAGTGGCATTTACATGTTCTTGAACTCCATCATTATAAAGCCAATATCATAGTCATAGTATGATAGGAGTGGGGTCTTTTGGCTGACAGCAATACTTGTGAAACCCAAGATCCTGTCACAACAAATGACACTTGTCCACAAACCAAGCAAAATGATAAGTGGGTTGTTGAAACTTGTGTGACATCCAGCCACTGGGCTGAAAGTTTCTTGTCTTCTCATTACTGTGGTGGTATATAAAAGGGAAAAAAGATTGCTAAGAATCAGTTAAACAGATTCAATGCAACGCCCCTCAAAATCCCTGTAAAATTCTTCAAAGACCATGAAAGAATGGTACTCAACTTCATATGGGAAAGCAAAGAACCCAGAATAGCCAAAACAATCCTGTACAATAAAAGAACTTCTGGAGGTATCACAATCCTTAACTTCAAACTCCACTACAGAGCTACAGTGCTGAAAAAAGCCTAGTATTGGCATGAGGACAGGAAGACCAATGGAACCAAATAGAAGACCCGGATATTAATCCACACATCTTTAAACACCTGATTTTTGACAAAGAAGCAAAGAATATCAAATGGAAAAAAGAAAGCATATTTAACAAGTGGTACTGGCATAACTGGATATCAACATGTAGAAGAATGAAAATAGACCCATATCTATCACCATGCACAAAACTCAAGTCCAAATGGATCAAAGACCTCAACATAGAGCCAGCCACATTGAACCTTATAGAAGAGAAAGTGGAAAGTACACTTGAATGCATTGGTACAGAACACTTCCTAAATATAACCCCAGCAGCACAAACACTGAGAGAAACAATTAATAAATGGGACCTCCTGAAACCAAAACGCTTCTGTAAAGCAAAGAACATGGCTGTTGTCTGAGGTTTCTTTCCTTCTTGAGTCCTGCAGTTGTTAAGTCTCAAAGATATCATGCAGAGGTCTACATTAATCATAAACTGATTGGCCCATTAGCTCAGGCTTCTTATTAATCCTTATAACTTACATTAGGCCATTATTCTTATTTGTGTTAGCCACATGGCTAGGTACCTTTTGCAATGACATAGTCACACCTTGTTTCTTCCATGTCTGGACAGGACTGAAGAGGGAGCTTCCATCTTCCCAGAATTCTCTTGTTGTTATTGACCAGCATCTACTTCCTGTCTGGTCATCCTGCCTATACTTCCTGCCTGGCTATTGGCCAATCAGTGTTTATTTAAAACATAATTGACAGAATATAGACAATTGTCCTGCACCACATAGTCAACAAGATAAAAC
>NW_004949099.1:17310828-17312300 GCF_000317375.1 Microtus ochrogaster | reverse complement strand
GAGACTCCATTTTATACCTATCAGAATATCTAAAATCAAAAACACAAGTGACAGCTTATTTTGGAGAGGATGTGGAGTAAAGGGAACACTCTTATATTGCTGGTAGGAATGCAAATCATTGAGGGCACTTTGGAAATCAATATGGAGTTTTCTCAGAAAATGAAGAATTATTCTATCTCAAGACCCAGCTATATCACCCTTGGGAATATACCCAAACAAGGATCAATTATATTACAAGGACACTTGCTCTGCTGTGTTTACAGCAGACTATTTGTAGTACCCAGCACCAGGAAACAATCTAGATGCTCCTCACTGCAAGAATGGATAAAGAAAATGTGAAGTGTGATACATTTACACAATTGAGTATTCAAGCAAGTGGGTCCCGACTATGGACCTCTGGACACAATGTTACAGCTTGCTTCCTGGCAAGGACCTTAAAATGTCATAGAGTTGTGGCAAAAAACTTCTCCATATTCCTTAACAAATTAAAGACCCATGTGATCATAAAAATAGAGACAGTAAAGAGAGATTCAAACAGAAAAAAAAACTCTAAGTGGTTTACAATGTGTTAAAAATATATAGGCTTGAAAAAAAAAGGTTTAAAGCCTTAAAATAAAAAGGAAAGAAAGAGGGTAGCTGGTTATGGTGGCACATGCCAGTAGGATTTGCCTGGGAGGCAGAGACAGATGGATTTCTGTGAGTTCAAAGATAGCCTGGTTTACAGAGGGACTTCCATGACAAAGATACACAGAGAACCTGTCTCAAAAAGCCAAAAGCTAAAAGTAAAAATAAAAGAAATAGAGGTTAAAATGAAGACACATAAAGTTGCAAAATACACAGAAAATCTTGATACTATATGTTATTATGCTCTCTTTAAATTGTTTAAATGCTAAGAAAGGAGCAAAAGCTGCTAAAAGATATTTGCTTATAAATGCTACAGAATTAATCCAAGATAGGTATTTTGAAAATACCTTTGGTTCAAAATTAAAGTCAAAAGGTATGTTACTTTGGAGAAGAGATTTTGCTTTTGTTTCCACAGAAAATGAGAGGCTGTGAATTTATTCAGAGTTAAAAAAAAATCAGCTTTGTTCAAGGAAGACCATACAAGAAATCTCCAACAGGAATAGCTGGCCCAGATGTCTGAGTTCTTCATCCAGAAGAGGTTCAAGGCTGCTGCCTGAGACGATCAAGACTCACAGGATACTTCAGTCAGGACTTGATCATAATTCTAAATTTTCTTTAGGTCCCCATAAGATTATCAGTGCCCCCAACCAGCTGAAAGTAGCCTTAAGTACTATGCCCACATTCCCAAAAAATGGACTATGGATATATTCCTTTTTTTTTCTTTAAAGAGGGGGAAGTGGTGCAGGGGAATTGTCTGTATTCTGTTAATCTATTTTAAATAAAACGCTGATTGGCAAGGCAGGAAGTATAGGTGGAAAAACCAGACAGGAAGTAGAAATGATGCAATA
>NW_004949099.1:17266281-17310728 GCF_000317375.1 Microtus ochrogaster | reverse complement strand
GAGACTCCATTTTATACCTATCAGAATATCTAAAATCAAAAACACAAGTGACAGCTTATTTTGGAGAGGATGTGGAGTAAAGGGAACACTCTTATTTTGCTGGTAGGAATGCAAATATTGCGGCCACTTTGGAAATCAATATGGAATTTTCTCAGAAAATGAAGAATTATTCTATCTCAAGACCCAGCTATATCACCCTTGGGAATATACCCAAACAAGGGTCAATCATATTACAAGGACACTTGCTCGGCTGTGTTTACAGCAGACTATTTGTAATACCCAGAACCAGGAAAGAATCTAGAGGCTCCTCACTGGAAGAATGGATAAAGAAAATGTGAAGTGTGATACATATACACAATTGAGTATTCAAGCAGGCAGGTCCCGACTATGGAGCTCTGGACACAATGTTACAGCTTGCTTCCTGGCAAAGACCTTAAAATGTCATAGAGTTGTGGCAAAAAACTTCTCCATATTCCTTAACAAATTAAAGATCCATGTGATCATAAAAAGAGAGACAATAAAGAGAGATTCAAATAGAAAAAAAAACTCTAAGTGGTTTACAATGTGTTAAAAATATATAGGCTTGAAAAAAAAAAGGTTTAAAGCCTTAAAATAAAAAGGAAAGAAAGAGAGTAGCTGGTTGTGGTGGCACATGCCAGTAGGATTTGCCTGGGAGGCAGAGACAGATGGATTTCTGTGAGTTCAAAGATAGCCTGGTTTACAGAGGGAGTTCCAGGACAAAGATACACAGAGAACCTGTCTCAAAAAGCCAAAAGCTAAAAGTAAAAATAAAAGAAATAAAGGTTAAAATAAAGACACATAAAGATGCAAAATACACAGAAAATCTTGATACTGTATGTTATTATGCTCTCTTTAAATTGTTTAAATGCTAAGAAAGGAGCAAAAGCTGCTAAAAGATATTTGCTTATAAATGCTACAGAATTAACCCAAGATAGGTATTTTGAAAATACCTTTGGTTCAAAATTAAAGTCTAAAGGTATGTTACTTTGGAGAAGAGATTTTGCTTTTGTTTCCACAGAAAATGAGAGGCTGTGGATTTATTCAGAGTTAAAAAAAATCAGCTTTGTTCAAGGAAGACCACACAAGAAATCTCCAACAGGAATAGATGGCCCAGATGTCTGAGTTCTTCATCCAGAACAGGTTCAAGACTGCTGCCTGAAATGATCAAAACTCACAGGATACTTCAGTCAGGACTTGATCATAATTCTAAATTTTCTTTAGGTCCCCATAAGATTATCAGTGCCCCCAACCAGCTGAAGTAGCCTAAAATACTATGCCCACATTCCCAAAAAATGGACTATGGATATTTTCCTTTATTTTTTCTTTAAAGAGGGGGAAGTGGTGCAGGGGAATTGTCTGTATTCTGTTAATCTATTTTAAATACAACTCTGATTGGCAAGGCAGGAAGTATAGGTGGAAAAACCAGACAGGAAGTAGAAATGATGCAATAAAAACAGGAGAATTCTGGGAAGGAGAAAGTTGATTCCTCCCACTCCTGCCCACATCACTGAAGCAGCAGGATGTGATCTGCCCCACTGAAAAAGGTACTGAGCCACATGGCTAACATAGATCAGAAAAATGGGTTAATCAAGATGTGAGAGTTAGCCAGTGAGAGGCTAGAGCTAATGGTCCAAGCAGCTTATAATTTATGGAGATCTATGTGTGATTTTCTTTGGGGCTAAACAGTTGTGGGGTACCGGGCATGACAAAAACCCCAACAACAAGCAGGCCCCCCTTCATGTTACAACCTGTAGTTCTTTTCAAGTAGGTCAGGATGGAAAGACAGTGTATTAGTTAATTTCTTGTTGCTGTAATCAAATATCAAAACCAAAAGAAACTTACAGAAAACTTGTTTTAGCTTAGATGTCCAAAGAGTTCACAATGGTAGAAAAGGCATGGTGACATAAGAAGTAAGTCAAGAGATCACATCCCAGTCACATGCAGGAAGTTGAGAGAGGTGGGAAGTGGGGCAAGGCTATAAGCCCTCAACACCAACCTCCAGCGATACTCTTCCTCCAGCAAAGCTGCACCTCCTTGCAGGGATTTCATAAGATCCCCAAACAGCAAGACCAACTAGAGGCTTAGTATTAAAAAATATGAGCCTCTGGGAGACACTAGACAGTTTAAAGACTTAAACACCATCAATTGCATAGGGAAAACAAGATGAAACAGAGCAGCCAGAGATAGAACAGTAGATGTATTCCTGTGAATGGACTTCATTGGGAAAGAGCACTGCAGCGAGTGATTGTCATGAACCCAAGGGTTTGAACACTCAGATTAACCTTATAATAGTATGATATAAACAAAAGAATGAGATATTAGATAATTCAAAAGTACCTGATAAATGATGGCTAGATTTCATTTTTATAGCAGAGGGATGAAAGTTACCTTTAATATCCAAGAGGTTTGTAAGGTAAAAAAGAAGAAATAGTGATAATGCTTTGGTAGAATAGCATTTATAAATATAAATATTTAGGCAGAAATACATGCCTCTAAAGCCCCATGAACCAAAAGAAAATGCTACAATTCTCTTTGCCATGGATAGGTATTAAAAATTATATGCACTAATCAATAAAATGTGAAGGGGCTGATGAAACAGACTGTATTTTTCTAGGACAGTAATTTTGTTCCATGAATTATTTATGAGGAAAGTGAAGTAGAAACAAAAGAAATATGAAAGCATAAGGCTTACCTTATCAGTCATAATCTTTCAAACATCAGCAATGAAGTTATAATCATCTACCACACGCTGGGCCATCAAGGAATAAGTAACAATGTGTCATGTAAAAAGTATATCATAATATGTAAAAGAAATTAATCCCTGTTGAGTTACTAAGTGTCTGCTGTGACTTTTCCTTAATTCAGGCTTTTCCCCCTCAGAGTAAAGTAAAAGAAATAAGCAAATAAAAGCATATTTCAGGGAATGAGTTTATCCAGTCAGGGCATCTTATGCCTGTGGTCTTTCTAGTATGCTGGACAAAGTGAGCAACAAGGACACTAAAATCCATAGACATTCATGATTCTTCCTACATGAAAGAAAAGTGGAACCTGATGATCTGGGAGCTTAGTAACAGCTGGTTAGTGACAGTATCAAAATATAGATCATTGTTTCCTTGCAATCTTTCCTTTATCCTATTGCCCACCATTGTAATGGTTGAGCTTCACTAATAGCCTTTCTGGCTTGAAGATCACCGAGGAAACTGAAACACTCCTCTAAGTGTGGCTTTTATGATGTTTTCAGAGATCATTAACTGGAAGGGCAATGCCCATGCTGAATCTGAGTGGGCTGAAATCCCAGATGGGATAGAAGGCAGGGAGTTAGACAGACAAGACAGTCAAGTTAAGATATTTTCTTTTCTGTTTTCTTCCCTACTATGATTTACTATGACTTTATGCCTCCCCCTCCAAGATTGAATAAACTGTACAATAAAAAGTCCGAATGGGACAGTACTACTGTAAGTTGTTTTGTCAAGCATAATTTAACCAAGACATTTAATTTCTTTTAATTAAAATCTCATTATATCACTCCTCCATTTCTCTCTTCCCTCCAATACCTCCAATGTTTCCCTCCCTCACTCTCAAATTGATGCTTGTGCTTACTTTCATTGTGGTTGGTACACACACACACACACACACACACACACACACACACACCAAAAATTTATATTTGTGTGTGTGTGTGTCTGTGTTTGTGTGCGCGTGCATGCGTGCACAGTGTAAAAAATATCAGGACTGATCACTGTGGATTGGATAACCCGTTAGGAGGTTGTTCTCTGGGAGAGGCTAGTTCTCCATCTCTCTGCAGTCATCAGTTGCTTGTACTTCTTTATTTAGTGGTGGAAAACATGATAGTTCTTTCTTCTATATTAGTATCTCTCTTGATATTGTCTTGCTCAGGAATTTTTTAGGAAACAATGTTGTTGAAGCATCTTGACTATAACTTCATGATCATTTCTAGTAGATACAACATCAGATCGGACTTCGTGGTCCTCTGACCCTTTCAGTCTTCCTTCCCTCTCCTTGAGGATGTTACCTAGGCAATAAGTGCAGGGGTTTTGCTCTAGTTATATCCATTGGGATCTAACTCCCCAAGAGTCATATAAAATATAAATTAATATGTATTGTTGTGATTGTAAGGAAATAAAAAGTAATATGATCCTTCAAGGTTTTGCCAAACATCTTTAGTATTATTTTGCTCCATTTCCTCCTCTATTTCTGTATTGATCTTCCTCTGCCCTCCCCCATTACAGTCCCTCTTTCTGTTTTTCCCACCTGGTCACAGTCAAGGCAAGTTAGTTACAATAATTCAGAAACTATTTTAGTAAGAAGCAATAACATGTAAAATAAAATCAGACTTCGGTTCGTGCTGACTTTCACTGTTAGCTTAAGCAGGTGTTATTGATGTTATAAAATAATTTTATGACCCTAATTTGGTACAATGACTACAGGAATTGTCATAGGTACTAAGAGCTAATGTTATTGTGTACTTAATACATAGCATACTGCCTTAGAGAGGTTTTCTGTGTATTAGCCCACTTACTGCCTTATGGAGGTATTCTTTTTAACATTATTATTATAAACTTCTAGAGAAGGGCACCAAGATATCATTAGATTAAGCAAATAACATAATCATCCTGTCAGATAATACCATTTGTCATTTTTAAAATATAAAACCTAAACTGAATATAGCAAAAAATATAAGTTGCTGTGCTGTATTTTGTTTGAGAGTGTGATTTGAAAAGATAAAAGTAACCAATCAGACAAAATATCTATGTTGGAAATAAGAATGTGAGATGTTGCCTATGTATGAATGTGTCATGACTCCATAAGAACAACTCAGTCTCAGAGAATGATATATAGAACGGACTGTTGACTAAGATCTAATTCTCAGTTTTGAGGCCTTATGGCTTGCAAACAGCTCACAATTCTTTCTTTGATTTTTGAATTCTCATAGTGACACCAAGGATTATGAACTCATAACTGTCTATTGCTTTTGGCACCTTGATCTACCTTGTAAACTAGGGAAACACTACATGGCCAACTTCTATATTGAGGAAGTACAGAGGCCACTTCATTCTAATTTTCCCTTCTGGTGTGTAATTTTGATTTTCTTCCCTTTAAAGGTAGCTTGAGATATGCCTTTGTGTTGTTTGTATTGCTTCTTAGAATTAGTATGTTTCTCTTCACATGAGAAAAATTTCTTTCACAGGAATGTATTCTAACCATGGGACACTGACTTGCCAGGATAAGCATTAGTTAAGGAAGTGAAGGTAGATGTTTTTTTAAATTATTGAAGTACAATGGGAACATCACATTTCTATCATTCCCAGGGAAAGACTACTGGAGAATTCATCATCTGTAGATTTATTTCCTTACTAAACTTGTCTCCTTTTAACTTGTCTTCATGAAAATTTCAGTGGTTCAATTCCCATAAAAAACATCATTTATGCTAGTTGAAATGACAGTCAGAGTGTGTGCAAAGTCATACTGTGCTAGGAAAAGCTTCCAGCATTTCATAAAATATGTGTGAACAAAAACACAGTCACTCTGCCCCCTTTACTGCACTAAGGTTTTGAATTCTTGAAGACTCATGGGTGTCATTCCCATTATTATGTCTTAAAAATTATGGGAAGGGGTTAAAAATGTAGATCCAGTGGTAGAATATTGGGGGATATTCAATAACACTTTGAACCTTGCATTTGCATTAATTAAACAAAATTAACCTTGGGTCTGAAGACTGAGTTAGGAACTAGTTGGTAGGAAACAATCATAGAACATCAGTGGGCATCTGGAGGAGATAGAAAAATGCATTGGAAATAGTAGGGAGGGATTTGAAGTGGCACATTTTCTTTCTTTCCTTTTTTTTTTTTTTTTTGATTGTTTGGTAGAGAGGAAGGATACTCTCTTTCAGAAACTCCAGCAAAAAGAGTTTAGATAGGTGCTATTCTATCTCTCTGAGAAGGCAGATTTTCACCCCCACTCGTGAACATCAAGTCGTATTTGTAAACAGAGTGATAGAGATTTAAAGCTACCTTCAGTGTCAGTGACAGAGCCAGTGCCTAGGCAAACAGAATTCCCACCAGGCTTCAGCCTGAGAGGCTGGATTACTGCTAGAGAAGCAGGTCAGGAACTGCAGAGTCACAGCTATTGGTAGAAATTGCAATAGATTAAGGTACAGCCACTGTGATAAAGATAAAACAATAGTAGAACACTTGCCTGAAAGCCCCAGAATCACATAAACCAGGCGTGGTAGTCATGTCTGAAATTTCAGCATTTGATAGTCAGGAGTATCTAAGATTAAAGTGGTCCTTGAGTACAAAAGTTCAAGGCCAGCCTTGACTACAGGAGACCTTGTCACAATAAACAAAATGTGATGATAAGTTCACCAATTTCACCTATTTCTAGAAAGTACTGAAACTGTGGAGAATAGTGACTGACTGAAATACTTGACATGGTTCTGAGTTTTCTGGATCCACTTCTTCATACATTGTAAAAAAAAAATCAGTTGCCTTGAATGCTGACCAGACGCCACTTGAATTTAATTTGAAGAGCTCTTTTTTATTTTTAAGGGCTTTTATAATTATTGAAACACTACAGAAAAAATCAGGGAAAGGTTATTACCAAGAACATTCTCTTCCCAGTATAAAATTGTGATGGCTTAAAGTACAGACTACACAGGAGGTACATAAGCAGATAGATGCAAAATAGCCAAAGCAAATACATAAGGGGAAGAACACCTGTAAGACCACTAAAAACAAGTGATATGCCCTATAATATCCACCACCAACTAGTGGAAACATCTTAAGATGTGTTTCATATTCAAGAGACAGAAAGCAATGAAAGAAGCATCCCTTTTACTGAAGGATTAGGATGAACAATGCTTACACTAACAGTTTAATGTCATGAAATAGCCCAAACACCAAGATGAAGAAAGTAGCTACAAATTCTTGATACAATGAACACTACTCAGCCAAATGAGAAGCAAAAGGAAACACATGTAAGAAATATCTTTGTCACCAGAAGTTCACTCCAAATGTTACTGTAGTTCTCTAATCATAAAACAAAGATGTTATTTGAATTTACTTCTAAAAAAGCCAAACTATCATCGTAAACACCAAGGAAAGTTCTCAGAGAATTTATTACTGGATGTAGGTATAGGTTATCTGACTACCATTTTCCTCTGTTTCTCTCTCCAAAATGAATACCACAAAAGATGATGTGTGAAGGTTCTGAGGACCACCAATATGGGTTTGTGCAGCAGGAGTCTTTCAGCTGCATCTTATTGCATCGGAAGACTATCTACAATCTTCAACAAGCCTATAATTGGTGTAGCAGGTTCTTCTGTTTGTGTGTGCTTTCATTGGTTGAATAAAGAGACTGCCTTGGCCTTTTGATAGGGCAGAAAATTAGGTAGG
Organism: Microtus ochrogaster; assembly: GCF_000317375.1. Taxonomy (NCBI): domain Eukaryota; kingdom Metazoa; phylum Chordata; class Mammalia; order Rodentia; family Cricetidae; genus Microtus; species Microtus ochrogaster. The sequence continues at coordinate 17,303,292 of NW_004949099.1, read as the reverse complement.
TGGAGAAGACAGAACAACATGCTGGGAAGAAGGGAAGTGTGGCAGGTGCCATGAATCTCCGTCCTGAGTAGGACGTAGGTTAGAATCTTGCTGGTAAGCTACAGTCACATGATGATACACCGATTTAATAGAAATGGGTTAATCAAGATGCGAGAGTTAGCCAATAAGAGTCTAGAGCTAATGGGCCAGGAAGTAATTTAATTAATACAGTTTTCTGGGGGTTATTTCAGGGGTTAAGCTAGCAGGGCAGCAGGATGCAGCCCGTGCCACCTACTACAGAGTGGCACCTCCTACTACATATGATGACCTTATCATTTCTAGTGGTGGTTCATACAAATTTCAGAATATTTAATAGTTTCCTAATATTTTTGATTTTTTGCCCATTTTACTTAGAAAAGAACTCCCTGTCTATTTTTTGACTAATTTGATTGTACCAAAAGTCTTTTTTTCTTATAAAATGTTTCTAACCATCTCTTGCATGTATATACATACTCTTGCATGCACGTTAACATTTCCATAGCATCCTCATATAAGTTACTTTTGTATCTCTGAAGTTCCCTTAAAACAACCCACTGGAAGCAAAACTGATCTAGGCACACGGTTTTAAACGAGTTAGTCCATGGTTGCTTGGCTTTATACACTTAAGCAAAAATCGTTGAGTTGGTATAAGCATGTGGCAGAGAAGAGAGGTTTATTTCATGATAGAGCATGATTAGAGATAAGGAGACATAAAAGGCCAAGGACAAAATTCCAGGGATTAAATCTCAGTGACTATTTGTTCCAGTGAAACTCACCATTCCTCATGTTTTCATCGCTTCCAAAGACAATACCACTAGCTGGGACCCTAGACTTTAACATATGTAAACCAGAAGAGTACTATTGACTTGAACCATGTAATGATTTTAATTGTTCTTTCCCTACTTGGCATTCCCTGATGGTCATGGCACCCAACACCACATTATCCTGCTGTTCTGCATCCTTCCATTCCTGCCATCTGTTTTTGCTGAAGGTGCACAGTGTGCTTCATAGCTGCACTAGTAAACACCTGTTGAATCCACAGAAAAACTTATTATTTCACAGACGCTTAGACAGTAACATATATTATGAATATTTAAAGTAAATCTTTGGCTTAAGAAGAGAAATTGTCTTTCATGGAGCATATTATACAAGTGAAATTAAATTGGGAATTGCATTTTAATCTCTCCTCTACTCTTGTTACCAGATTCCCTGCAAACAAAAGAAGAGAAACAGATGAAGCATTTAACGTATCTACCACAGTTTGCTTTATTGTTGCTTTGATAAAATACCCTGACCAAAGGTTTTCAGTTCCAGAGAGGTAAGAAAGACATGATAGCAGGTAGAGAAAGGTAGAGTAAGAGAGAGATACTAATGGGTCCACATTGCACCTATCATACTAAAGAAGCAGAGTGATCTGAAAGAGGGTTTGGGTTCTAAAACGTCAAGGCCCACAGTAGGCTATCCATTTCTTTCAATGAAACTTCACTCCTGAAGGCTCCATAAACTTCTCAAATTGTGTGCCTAACTGGGAGTTAAGTTTTCGCATGCGTAAACAAACCTATGAAGGACATTTCACACTCAAAACACAACATCTTTAATTATTTTTTTCCTCACTACTCATCCAACCTAGTGCTTTTAGGGTTAGCTCATCTTTCTCTCCTCTGCATAGCCTGACTCCACACAGATCTCTCATATCTTTTATTATCTATCCAGATGTAGATGTTCATGACGAAGACTGTAACCAGTGCCCAAAATGAATTGTTAGAGGTCAGTGGACCTGATGCATGGCTTTGTGTGCAAGGATTTAACCTGAGCCCTCTAGGTCACATCACATTAGCATCTTCAACTCCATATTCTCAGGATCTAGAAACTGATCAGTACTGCAGAAACTGTCGCAATTCATCTCTAATAAGAATTTTGAAGTTTATATATCCAGGGTGTTAGCTCATTAATTAGTAATGACACACGGGCACAGAACGACCCTACCTTTGATGCGAGTCCAGCTAATATTTTGTCTTTGTAGCTCTGCTACAAAGAATCCAAATTATTAGAGGTTTGCTTGCTTAGTGAAGTCTGGAATCTGAACAAAGAGATTTATGCTAATATTAAAGGGCGTCAGGCTCTGATAGCTGTGTTGTCCCCTTTGCACAACAGGGCTATAAATAAATCAACAATAAAATCTATCATCCAGACCGTGGTATCCTTGAGAGCTGAGGAGAACACTATTACAATTGCAGTTGGGTAGAGTAGGCATTAGGGCTGTCTCAGGTAACTTAGGACCCAGGGTCATTAGAGATATTTAACTGCAGGCAGACATCAGTACCAGGTGTTAGCTGAAGCATGTTCTCATGGCCACAAGGACCATTCAAACTCACTCTCTGGTGCTCAGTTTTTCTTTACTTATTTCTTTTTTTTTTCATGTAGAATTTTATTTTTGTTCTGTAACACGGTCTCCTATAGCCTAGATTACTTTCAGACTTGCTCTGTAGCCAAGTATAACCTTGAACTTCAGGTCATACTGACTCGACCTTCCAATAGCTCCAATTACTGACGTGCACTACCTTGCAGTTGATTTGTTGGTGCTATGATGGAACTCAGCTGAGCGCATACTAGGCAACAACTCTATTGAGTAAAGTGTATCTTTCCCCCAACGATCACTGTTTCTATGTTGTCATGAATGTATTTTTGTTTAGCATGTTCTCACATGGTACAAGAGGCAAACAAACTTCCTCAGGCATCCTTTAAAGTACACCAATTCCACACCTGAGCAGAGTGCTTATGACCTAATACCCCCCAGAGATTTAATCAATCTCTTTTTAATTACATTTTGTATGTGTAAGGGGGTGGGGCATTGGTAGAGGGACTGGGCTTCAGTGCATCAGTGGAGTTAGAGAACAATTGAAGAAATCAGTTTTTTTCTTTCACCCTATGGATCCTGGGGCTGAAACTCTGATCATTAGGTTTAGGGGCAAGCACCTTTGTCTCTAAGCTATCTCACTGGCCCCAGTCCCAAAATCTGGCTACTTTTACAGAAATATTAGCTTCCCATATATAAGTTTGAAGAATTCAGGAAGCACAATTGTGAAGCATTGAATGAATCAACAGACAAGGCAATAATAGGGAAAGTATTCACTGGGAGAGGTTACCAACTGAGGGATGCTGATTTACTTGTTATAACACAAAAGAATATATATTTATACTAGGTGAAATTAATTATCTAATTAATCCAATCAAACTCCTTTAAAATATAATACTACAGAAGAATTCAACATTAATATAGATGCAGATACAGCCTTTATTTCAGGCATGGCTGATATAAGGGGATTTGAGTTTGTTAATCATTTCCCCAGGCTCTTAGTGTAAAACTGAAGTGATCTACTGCAATAAGCAAATCCTCATACATCAGAAGCATAATGAAGGTTTACTTTAGAGTCATGACAACTTAATGTGAGTGTTTTCTTTAAGAGGGGCTTCCTTTGGTCAAGGACTCAAGAGACACTGGTACTCTTTCATTGGTAGTTCTGCTTTCTTGTTTATCATCCCAAGAGGACAGTGAATGAGAGGGCTCTGTGACCACTCTGGAAATGGAGCACTCAACCCTGCTACCCTGTCAGTTGTGGCTTTGACACATCTATGCCATGTGCAAACACGGCTTGGGAATGCCGTGAGCCTGCAACCTCCAAAGAAGCTGGTGGCTTGGCAAGAGCTTAACAAACTGTGCTCTCTCTAGAGGCAAATGTAAAGGACTACCCTGCCACTACACCATTCGACGTTGAGGAGGTCTGTACAACTAAAAATGGACATTTCTCTCTATCTTCTTCCTGTGACTTTTTCTTAAAACTCTGTAGACATGCCAAAATGACCCCAAATGCCACCTAGTAAGCACAAAATCAAAACCTTGAGCTTTTCTAGTCCGTGAAAACATTACTGATTCAGCCCCCTGTCTATTTTTAACAGAATATTTGGGAATTTGATTATTACAACCCAGTTATTTCTAAAAATGAGTTACACTTCCACAGGGCATAGCTAAAATGCACAGAGGCATTTTAATTGCCTATGAATATTCAAAACCTCATTATTGTTGCAGTTTATAATTATCAAATTCCCTTGACAAAAATGTGAAGCCCACAATAAAAATAAGGTAATCCATTTAAAAGTGTTAACATTCATGTTGAAACATTTTACTTTAAATCTTGACTATTGAGTCTGTATCGTAACAATTCATTTTGGGGCAAAGCTAAGATTGCATACTGTCTTTCCCCTTCAAAGTGCAGCCTGCTGACTGCATGTATTTCCTTCATATGGTATAACATATTTTACACAAGATGGTCTGTGCATTAAGCTGATGCAAAACTCAAATTGAAACTTGGAATGGAGATTAAGATTTTGCACAGTAGAAAGCAAAATCAGAATCTGGAAATCTCTCCCCTGCTTTTGAAAGAATTACTGGGGTGTAGTGTTTATGCAAGCCCAGTACTCATTCTAAGCCTTGGATAAGTAGAATGGAGTCTACTGAAAATTATTAACTTGTAAGTAGGTAGACAGACATCTTTGTTTGGTCATCAAAAGACATCCAGAAGAAAATTTAAAAAGAAAAACCATTATCCAAGTAGTCTCCAGATTCAGGCATGTTTAACCTGAAAGTCTTCAGATCAGTGATTTCTCTGATAAATGTTTATGTAATTCCTTCCATGTGCCATGACTTCTTCCAATAGAAAGACTATATTTTTAAATAAACAAAAGTAATATCCTCTAGTTACTCACAAACCCTCAGCATCTTATTACTATACCTATGTCTCATTCATCTTATTTTTTGTTTTTTTTTATCTTAATTACTTTTTAAAAAGACAACGTCACCATTTAAGGGTTAGGAAGGTGTCTTAGTGGGTCAAGCTTTTGCCCAGTGAGCTTGAAGACCTGAGTTTGGATTCCCAGTTAGTGGTATAAACATCTACCATCCCTACAGAGATTTGGAGGCAGAGACAGGAGAACTGCATGATGCTTGAAGGCCATCTGGTCTGGCATATCCAGCAGTGAACCAAAAAGGCCCTGCTTCAAACCGGGTAGAAGACTGGAACTAACACTTGAGGCTGTCTTCTGACCTGGACAGCACGAAATGGCATTATGCACCTGCATTCGCACATGTACACACACCCTTGTACACACACAAACACGTACACATATATATTGTTTAGCTTATATGAAACAGGCATCAACTGTGTGCTAGGGACTGTATGACGATGCTATCAAATTGCTGATGTCACATTCAACTAGAAAGACAGCAATCTACAAACTTAACAAAGCGCAAAAGTTCAGTGGAAGAACCAAGAGTATTTGTTTGATTGTTGGCTTGCTTGCTTAGAGTACGAGGAAATTAAGCATTATTAATAAAAACTCAGAGAGAGAAATTGGGGTTCACCCTGAAGACCAGAAAAGCAAAGCAGCCAACTACTGGCTCTTACCTCAACTCTGAGTCCAAAAATGGTGATTCTGCCTCAAGGAAAGCTCAGAATGAGACCGAGACTGAGAGCAGTCTTCTCCCATTTTATAATCCTCTCTAGTTCTGGGATTAAAGGGCATGTATCACTCAGGCCTGGTGTCTATGGTAAACCAGAGGGACTACTGGGATTAAAAGTGTATATCATTGTGGCTACTGGGATTAAAGGTGTGTGTCATTGCTGCCTGGTCTGTAAGGCTGGCCAGTGTGGCTATTTTACTTTTCTGATCCTCAGGTAAGCTTTATTTATTAAAACACAAATGAAATGGCATTACAAAGACGGGCTGTCCTGAGAAATTGATACTGACAGGATAATGAAAGATAACTTTAAATTACCCAGCTAAAAGTCAGGAGGACATTAAGTTAAAAGAATGAAACATTGGAGTTAAAAGAAGGAAAATGAGGGATTTGTGTGTGTGTGTGTGTGTGTGTGTGTGTGTGTGTGTGTGTGTGAGACGGCTTGGGTCTTGTTGGAAAATAAACACTGATAGTAAAGGCCCCTCTAAGCATATGAAATGGTACAAGGCTGGAGTGAGTAACCTGTCTTTCAGTGGCGGATATTCAAAAGCTACATTTTTAAAATTGCTACTGTGAGGTATTAAACTCAGCACTTGCACTATTTGTCAGGTCACGAAAACCCAAATCAAGGGCTCCAGGATGACATGGAATTTTTCTGTTGCAGAAGGGTAGGATAAGGAGACATTCTGAAACACATATTAGCTCTTTCTTCCTTCAGCTCAAAATCTGTACTATTGGTTACTACTTGGCTTGGGAAAGTGAAGATATTCAGTTCCTTCACATAGTTTTGGATGCCTGTATCTTCCTTCTCTATCCTATTTCTATTAAAAACAGTTTGACAGAGTTTCAATCAAACATTCTATTTTAATTAATAAGTATAATCAACTGATCATCTTGGAAAAAATAGTATATTATATATTTATACAGCTAAGAAATATCTAGCAATCCTGACCACATTCTAAGACACAAAGGAAGCCCCTAGTTCCCCGTGGCATAAACTGCAAAGGCATATTATAATTCCTACATATTGTAATGCTATAAAACAAAAAATTAATAACAAGGTTTAGTGACAGGCTAACTACCCAGGAACTGAGTAACACCCTTAGAATTATTTAGGTCTTAATTTTAGTTGAAAGAAAAAATAGAACTATGAGAGAATGTAGACAGTCATACACAAAAGGAGTAACATAGTATGCTAAGAAGCATGAATTTCAAAGTTTTGGGAGAAACATTCCATTCCTGGATATGTGCACCTGAAATGGTAAGTGCCCCTGAAGACTAGGCAGAATTGCTCGTGAATTTCTACTTCGTGACCATCAATTATTCTTGTATATTTAAAGCTAAAGTTGAAATGCTGAACATTCTATGATCACATAAAATATTTAACATTTCTGTCAACAGAGGGAAGTTGAGAAAATAAAGACAAATCCCAAAGGGAAAACAATACTTTTTATATATCAATGAGATTTTATAGCTGGATCAAGAGGACTATGCCAGTAGACAACATTAAATTTATCAGGAGCTAAGTAAAAAGAATGGTTCAGAGCCCAAGCCAAGACCAGTGTCAAACAGAGTGAAAAAAGAGGACCAAGACCAAAGGCTATCCTCTGATGTCCACACTTTTCTGTAAAATGATAATTAATACCAATAATTATTAGTAGAGAAAAATATATGAATTATAACTTTATGCCACTTTTTGCCAATAAGAATTTGATCTCATATTATTGAACGTTTACTCTGTTGGAAGGCTAGGCTCTAAATGCTTGGTGCATATTAACAAACTTGATACAACAATTTTATAGCCAAGACTGTCTTTTTATCATCATTTTATAAATGGTAAAATTGAGATCTGTGAAGGCTATGTAATTGCTCTTGGCACTAGATTTGAACAAAATGACAAATATTTATTATATTCCCAATTTAGATAGAGTAGAATAGATTTCTCATAAACACCTTGAACATAAATTGGTACAATTTTCCTAGAGTGCAATTTGACAGCATGAACAAAAAGCTTTAAAATGTCTGAAATCTTTAAATTGCCCCATTTCTATGGTTTTGCACAGAAAGAGCTGAGGGATGGTCCAGGTTTGTTCACTTGGATTCTATGAACAAAAACAATTTCATGACTCAGTAGTTGATCAAAAGAATATGGTTACATGAAACAAGGTGTAACTAGAAACCAATATATTATTTGGCCATTTAAAATCATCCATATAAATAATATATAGTGAAATAGGGAAACAGTGTGATCCAACGTAAGCAATAAAAAGAGGATTGAAAACTATAAACATGAAAAGAGATTTTTTGCAACTTTTGCAAATACATATCCACATTCCACAGAGCTGTACATATGTTCATAGGAACAAATGAAAACCAATCAACATCATAATAGATATGAGATGCTGTGAACCATTCATGGAGTATTTTAGTTTACTCTGTGTAATTTTTACAATGAGAATATTAATCTTTTAATTACAAAGTGGAGATTAATTTCTAAAATGCACATTCTATAATTCTTAGATGGGATGCAGAGGCAGGTGCAATCAGCATTGTCACAAAACGACAGCTGTTATCAAACACTGGGTCTCACTTTAAGTTAATGAGAAAATCTCCCTCCCTAACAGATATGTAAACAGGATCTTGATTAATGGATATGCTTACTGCTCCTCTTTCCTCCTACCCACATTAACCTCTGTTTGTTCTTTAATTGTGAAGTGCCCTTATGAGAAAAGCCTTCTAAATGCATCATTTCTGGTTGTTAAAATATAGGACAGTTTTCCTCCTGCCAAATGGGGTATGGGGTAAAGATGGCATCTATCGACACCACCAGGATTTCCACTGGCTTGCCATCAACTCTCCTGGATAGGCCCCTAAGCACATCTGCTTAAAGAAAAAAAATCCTGTTCAGGTAGGTTGTAGATAAAAATAGCTGCACACATTACAGGAAACTGTACAGAGAGAAGGTCTAGTTTTCAGCCATACTCTGTGGTGTCTCTAAGTCTACATGTTGAAAACGTTCTTGACTTCATTGGGACTGGTGGCCTGTTGGGAAATTAGGGCCAGTAACATCTCCTATAGTTGCATCTCACAGAAACAGTTCATCTATTGTTCACTTTAAGTAGTTAGGTAGCCTAGAGATCTATGTGTGTTACGTCCTCAGAGTCAACCAAATATTTCAACAGAAAATATTTAGGCAAATATTGTAGTTGTATTGAACATGAGCATATTTTTAGAAATCATTATAGCTTAAAATATAAAAGGAGGATTGCTGTTCACATGACATTCCTATTGCATTATCTATAAAGTCATCTCGAAATGATTTAGATTTACAGAGAGATGTTCATAGGCTATGAGCAAAAATGGCAGGATTTCATATAAGGTACTTAAGTTCCACAGAATTCAGTTTCCCTGTGGGTGGTGAGTCATGGAACAAATCCCTCACAGATACAGAGCTGGCAAGAATTACTGTGCAGCCTTTTACCGTGCTATTCAAGCACAACTACAAACCAAGCCTCCTTTGGTATCTTCAGTTTCTACTTTGATTTCTGTGAGAATGATTCCCAACCACATGTGCACAGTGGAGTAATCTAGTGATGTTTGTACACTCTGACATACATGGCACACTGAAGAATGATGTGTCTTTCAGTGGTGCACTCCTGGTATGCAAACTTGCAGATTTCGTTCATTGGTTTTAGGTTGAAGTCAAGGTTGAGACACCCTCACAGCATTCTTCCCTAGAATAAGACCCCTGGGGGTCATGGCTCATCTAAATATCATAACTCAGAAGAAAATAAAAGTGGTCAGACTTCCACATAGCACAAGCCAGTGCTGAGCAGCATCATAAGAAAACATTTCTCACTTGCATTCTCTGACACAGTAAAATGATCAAAATGACTATGTGGTAGATGTAACATGAGGTGAGCCTATAAGCTATTAGCATCTTCTGTTGTTTTCTATAGTATCGTTAAGAAATATGAGGAGGAAGTACCATGACCGACCTCCTCTGGGGGCACAGTATTATGATAGACCCTTTATTCAGCCACTCTAAGCTCTTGCTTAAACAATCTCCTACATGTATGCAAAACATCCATAGAAGTAATATTATATTAATTCAACAGGTTATATTTAAGAATATGTATGTGTATAAGAACTGGAGGGAGGAAAGAGAAGGGAGAAATGTAATTTAATTAGAACCACAACAAACAACAGAACAAAATGCATGTTGCTCTTTCATTGAAATTTATTTTGGAATTTATTTTATTTGGTTTCCACAATCTTTCTGAATGGTACATGACCTGGAAGTCATAGATTTAATCCAGAGTATTTCCAAACAAATCCCAACTCAAACATCTTCAGACTTACGTACACACCTACATAATTATAGCATTGTGATTTATTTCAAGTTTTGCTTTTAATATGACTTAGAGAACTTTTTTCATAAGATCAGCTTCCATTGTAAATAGTACTATCCATTGCCTACATCAGTTGGTTTTGCAGGTCAAACTGAAGCACAGACAGCCTACTGACAGCAGCAAACTGTCACCATTATAGTGACCCACATACTGCATTGACTTGTCAGCCAAGCTGCTTTCATATTCAGCAAATAGATACTTACTTAATATAGCACTTTCTCAAAATTTTAAATGCTATATGCAATTTCTGAAAAAAATGAAATGTCTTTGAACTGGGATAATATCCCTTTCATAATCTGAACCCATTCATTAGTGATTTTTCAACATTATCCTTTTATTTTTTACTTTGAATTAAGCAAAGTTATTTCAAGACACAAATGAAAGGGGCGTAATTATGACTGTACTTCTGTTTGTATTTATAAAAATGGATGTATTTTGAAAATAAGCACTGAAAAATGCACCCAAGGCCTAAATTTACTTAGGGAAAATAGAATAAAATAAATTAGACCGTAAGCAGAAAAGGAATTACTGCATTGCGCCTTTTCCTACTTCAACCCTCATTGCTCAGTTTTCATTGAGCTCTAATTCCTGGGGAGAATTCAGAATCCATTAGCTGCAGCATAAAGAGTAATAAAAGGGAAAGGAACTGTGGACATACCGAAAGTAAGAGAAAAAAAGAGAAGATAGAAATATTTTTTTCCAAGGTGCCACAATTTGTAGACCCCCGTTCTCTTTTGACCTTACCCTGGACTTTCTAGAATCCTGTAAATTGGAAACAGATGACAGAAGTAAGGCAAAGTTGCATAGCTGCGTGAAAATATATCATGAGGACCCAATAGAACTTTTCCCCAGCCTAATATAGAGAGCAAAAGCTTTCAAGACTTTCTAAATTGTGATACTAGGAGTCCCAAGTCCCTGTTAGGAAGTTTGTCACTCCCAGATCTGGAGGTACATCATTCTAATGCCTTAATAGAAGACTGAGAAGAAAATCAAACATATCGAGAGAAACAACTTGACTTTTCTATCCTGCTCTTTCTCTCCAGTCCTGATATAGCCTTTGGTATACAAAATGCTTTCTAATATCAAGTCCTGATAGCTTCCTGCCACTGTAATAACAAAACTAAGAATATCTTTTTATAAGGACAGATGGCTTGTTTGATTTAGCTCAGTCATTAACTACTGTGGCATCACGTCATGGTGGGAGCATATAACCAATGATTACATTAACCAGTTTACAAGTTAGGAGTGGTGAGAGCCTGATGTTACTGTATCTTCTCTCCCAGACCCCAACTCTTTAAGGGTCTACCACCTTGTAGCAGTTACACAGACTACGATCAAGTTTTAATTGTAAGACCTGGACCAAACTATAGCACTTGACATGTGTTCTTAGCTCTTCAGTATAGACTTTATAGAAAATCTTAGATAGGTTTCTTGTTATTTTTAACAAAATATATGAAAAATGAAAATGCAGAAAAGAAGGCCACTCTCTTTTGTGTGTGTGGTTTTTGGTTAGGATTTGATATTGAGAATGGCAGAAAGGTAAGGCAGTGAGTTGGTAGGCAACATTGCTTCTACAGTCAAGAAGGAAAGCTCTTGTTTTCTACTTTTCTCTCTTCATCCAGTCCTTGACTCCAGCCATTGGAGTAGTGTTATCTCTATCCAGAGTGTTCTCCTTCTCATTAGGAAACACTATCACAGACATACCAGAAGTGTGTTTCCTATAGCTGATGACGAAGATTGCCCATCACATATGCCAATGATGGTAAGGCATGGCTTATTCTCTTCATTGCTGAGACAGACATTTATGGAGATTTTTTTTACTGAAATGCTTAAAATGGCCATTATAATTATAGCTGGTTAACAAACAATTCACAATAAATACCAAACACTATTTCACTATTTAGTCTTTTATAATTATTGAATATATAAATATAATATAATATATATTACATGGTATAGGATATAGTATTATCTAACTAAATTTATTGTAACTGCCTGAATTGATGAAGGTGAGGTGACTTGTTTGCTGTTATTTAGTTGTTAGATTATCTTCAGAGGATGATGCATTGAGGTAATAGATGGAATAGGATAACCAGAAAGGTGGGTGGAACAGGAAAGGAGACAGAGTAAGGAAAGAACCAATACATGGGAAGGAAGTAAAGAAGTAAGTCTGGTAGCTCTCGATCAGGGAAGCTCTCTGTGGTAGAGCCTTTTTTCTAGAGTACTCAAGGCCTTGGGGTTTGTCTGTTCCTGGTACTCAAGGAGAATGGTCTTCAAGACCTGACAAAGCCTCAGAAGCCTTTATTAATAATAGCTAATTAACTGTGCATTCCCACTGTGTTTCAATGAACTATTCTGGATACCTTCCCTATCACTGTCAGTGGCTTGAAGATGCATGTAGCAGAGTGAGGGTGAGCATAATGCATATCTAGGGGTTGTAGCTATTCGGTGCTTTGATCTGTACTCACATGTCAATATCAAGCTATGCTCTCTTTCCCTTTCTTTTCCTCTCTTTTTGAAATGACCATTTTGCTTTACTCTTTTGCCAGTATGTCAACAGCCTTGTAAAGAAGTTTGCAATTTATAAAGCACTTTGAATCACAAAAAGCAACGATGAGACTTAGTTGAATACTTGTCTTATACTACGCTAGGGTGGGATCTCAAGTCTAGAGAAAAGAAGTGCTAAGATTTATCTCCAGGGGTGCTCTGCCTCAGCTCTCACGGATCTCTTCACAGGGAAGTGATGCGGATATTGTCTCTTACTAGACAGATGGGATTCTCAGGTTTAAGGTTAAGAGATTTGCCAGAAGGGCTTCTAATTCTAGACACAGAGTCACCTCTAGTAAGGTGTGAATTTTGATTGGAAAAAGTTGAGGAAGTTTTCTTGAAAATGTGAAACTTCAGTTCAGTCTATCAGCCTGGAATTACCCATTTATCTCTATTTATATTGCTTCTCAGTCCAAAATTTCTGGATCCTAAATTTCATCCCAAAGTATTTAGGGATACTAATAAATTTCTATTACATATCACATGTGTATAACATATTCACATGTACATGATACTCATTATCTCTTTGAATATATATTATATTATAAATATATACATATATATATAATGTTAATAAGATAAATCCTTGAAGTATGTCTGTTTATATGGAAATGTGAAATATATTCATACGGAGTATAAAATGACATGAAACAAATAAATATAAATACATTCCCTCTCTCTGACCTTTCACTGACAGAATGTTCTGTCTTCTGTTGTGCTCTTCCTCTCAGGAATCCTCACAAAGCCGAATCCACTACTCACAGCATTATGAAAAATCGAAGGCTGAGATCAAAACTTGATTCCTTCTGCAATTTACTAAAGCACAAACTGGTTTGCACATGCTGAGCCATCAGCCTTGGAAGAAATAAAAAAAAATCACAGGAAATAGTGAGGCAGTTCTCAAAAACACAATGTCGCTGTCAGCTGCCGGCACACAAGCATGTGGAAACTGGAGAGCTGAGCACTTGACGTCACTCCTGCTTCACCCATGTCGAAGCTCTACCTGGAACCAGGTGTGGATTTGCAGAAGCAAGAGTAACCATGAGTTTTTCTGTCTTATATAATTGGGATTAAGAAAAAAATGCAAGAAGTAATCATTCCATTTATGACCTAGCTTTAGTTGTTCTAGCCTTATGACGTAATTATGTTGGCTGTTTGGTAACTGTCACTATAGGACTTTTATGAGAAATAGAAATATACATGTATAGATAGCAATGAAATTTTGCCTCTTATGACCCCAAAGATGGGAGTGATTTTTTTTTGTTTGTTTAAATTTTTGGTTTGAATACTGTGTGCCATTCATGGCCTTAAGAACTTGAGGCACTATTGAATGTGACAGATGTTCCCATTAAGACAGGAGGACTCCCAGGACTACCACAGACAGCCTGCTGTATAACTTCCATACTGTTTCTAGTTGCTGTTGAGTTAGGTTCTGAACGGGTAACTTCTCTACTAAAAGGAACCAGTTCTGGTTAGATTCCTAAATAAGTGAGGGCGACGACCCCACAACACAGTCAAAATCTTCACTGGTCTGTGATGAGCAGAGTACACTGTCCAGCTAATCCACGCCTGAACCCCTGACCAACAGTAGGTCTCCAAAGATCAATACATGTTGACAGCCATACTAGTAGCCCTTTGATTCATAGCAGGGGGAAAAAAAGGAAAGAAAGAAAACTAATACCATTCTTTGCTGGGATGAATGATGACACTCAGGCTTCAGAATTTTCCCTCTCTTTTGAAATGCACTATCCCTTCACGATTGACATTGTTTTTCCCTTCCTCTATAAGAAAAGTGTCAGCAAGGTGAACAGAAAAGGGAAATATGAAAGGGAGGGGAAGAAATATGTGAGCTCATCAAAGCATATGCTAGACAAAGGAAATGGAGTTGTAACCTCATTTTCCCTGGGCTGATGAGCTGTGTGTACCAGGATGATCAATAACATTAGCCTCAAAGCCATCAGCTGAAGAAATGCAAAACCTAAGGGTAACAGATAAGGCCATCAGAAACACTAGTCCCCAACAGGAATGAGTTCCCAAATAAATGAAATGACCACCTTTTAAGACAGCTTATAGCAGGAACTGGACTGTTGCAGGTAGACTCCCCCAGGCAAAGGCGAATGCAGGCGGAAGAATGAACACTTCCTGTGTCACAGGCAAGAGGTTTGGCGATGACACACACTCTCTCATGGGAAAGTAATTGGCTCTAAGTGTAAGAAGCAATTTTTACTTGGAGTGTTGAAAGTTTCTTTTCTCACCACAATTGCACTTTTATCTTGGAAGCTCATACAGTGCAGGCATCAGCTGCCTTTGCACCGAGATTTTCATTAAAACACACATGCTGCATGCAGTATTTTGATCTTGGAGCTGCTTCATATGTTAATAGTCTTGCTTTCTATTTGCAGACTTGGCATCTCTCTTATTTGGTGGGTGTGATCATGGAAAAAAATAAGGTTGAGTAGTGGGAGGACAGAATGCCCTTCACTGAACAAAGCTGACTGCTTCTAAACAGGCTATTATCTGCTCACTCAGCCATGGTCAGCCATCATATATATGTATATATATGAGTTATAGTCGACTTCTGGGAGAGTAATCCTCTATTAAAAAACTCACTTGGCATTTTTTCTTGTTCTTCTTTTTTTCTTTTTTTGCTTACAAAAATTTGCGGACTTCTCAGGAGGAGATCGTGAACTCCTTTCTACTTAAGCTCTCTATGACAGAAACACACTAAACCTAAATAAAAAGGAGATTGAAACTCCTGCTACGCTGATCATTCAATAGCTAATCTCTGATCCCCAGGCTTCTGTGAAATAAAACCTCTGTTGAGTACGTGTCTGCTGTCCTCCAGTCCCTTTCAACACTGATAAGAACACTCCCAAAGACAATCGAATTCAGAAAGACACCTGCCACTTCACGTCAATCCTGAAATAAGTACAATTAGTAAAGAATTTGTGACATCAAGATTATGAAAACTATGACGAATATATGCTCATGTGTATTGTAAAGTTTATGACTATATTGAAAATCCAATATGAGAAAAGACAGAAAGAGAGGAGGAAGAAAGAGAGGAAGAGAAGGAGGGAAGGAGGGAAGGAGGGAGGGACAGAGGGAGGGAGAGAGGGAGGGAGGGAGGGAGGGAAGGAGAGAAGGAGGGAGGGAGGGAAGGAGATGAGAGAAACAAAATACAAAATAGAAGTGATTGAATCAAAGAATGAGTAAGTAAGATGTTTCTTGCCTTTCAGATGACACAGAGACATAAATTAGGAATGCTGAGAGCTTTCCCTGGTAAACATTATAGTGGTTGTCATTTTGGGTTTTTTTTTTTTCTTTAAATAAAGTCTTACAGCCCAGTGTGAGCTTCAGGATGTGGATGCTGGAAACTGAACCCAGGTCTTTTACAAGTGCATAGTCTTAAACACTGGAGTATTTATTCAGTCCCAGATTTGTGTTTTTAAGTAAACATGTTAATTACTTTAAAATTTAAATGACTATAGTATTATAGTTACTGTCAACTCTGTAACAAATACTACATTTACTGATTTTTTTTAAAACCATGTATTTTTTTAGAAAGTGTGTAAAATAGTTTCTAGCCCTTCCATCATCTGCCTTTCTCTTTCATTCACCTCCCTGCTTACATCTTACCCACATTAGTTCCCTTTCCCCTCCATACTACATGCACTAAGATCTTTTTTTTTCTGTTTTGGATTGTTGCAGACTTATGCTTGAATTAAAAAAAATGACACAGAGAGATTGTCAACCCTTTCCCAATGGAACACCTTGCATAACTATTGCACAATGTCAAATCAGAAAATCAACATTGCCACTATCTGCTGACTTCATTTTGATTTTGTTTTGGAAGTTGCATACACTACTCTTGTGTTTGTGTGTATGTACACCTTTAATAACTGTTACAATTTCTGTGGACACTTAGTCAAGACGCAGAACACATAATTCCTTGCATGTGTATGTTCAGATTCCTTTCTTTGGAGATACTTATTGAGTTCTTACCTTGTAGCATCTTTGGCAATAAGCAGCTCTGTTCACTATTTTACACACATTTTCTATGGGATAGTTGGCAGAAGCCATCATTGTTCATCTTTTTCAGGTACCAATATTCTGATAGCCATTCATTTGTCCTTCATCAGTAGTTTCTGTGACTCCAGAATGTAGTAAGTTTTCTATTTCCTTAAAGTAAATGAAGTTCAGGGTTCAGGGTTGAGAAAATAATTTGAACAGTCAAAATGCTGTTTACTTTGTCCAGGTGTTTAGTATACAACTCAGAGCCTTTAATTTGTTCACAGGTGTTTTTCAGTTTATTTTTCATTGTACCTGAATTGAAAGGTGGTTCTCAATGTTTCTAATGCTGGGGCCTTTTAATATAATTTTTCATAATGTAATGACTCCCAACCACAAAATTATTTTCATTGATACTTAATAAGTGTAATTTTTCCAATGTTATAATTTGTAATACAAATATCCCTGTTTTCAAATGGTCTTAAGTGAACCCTGTGAAAGGTCCTCAAAGAGATGGCAACTTACAAGCTGAGAACCGTTGTAACCAACCATGACATTCTGTGGGAAACAGTAGTTTGAAAATGGTGTGAGATAATGTTTAAACTAATGCCTTTTCCTTTATGGCAAATTGAAACTTATGAGTAGAATAGAGAGACACGATTATTCCATACATGTTTATGAGTGACATATGGGAGAGGCAGAGAACTTCATTTACTTTAAGGAAATAGAAAACTTACTACATTCTGGAGCTGATATAACTTTCTCATAACCTCGGATTCCTTGGGCAACATGACATTATGAAGTGCATATGTCAATGTTTTTTAATTAACTGCCCTTTCAGGTCCCCTGTCCTAATGCTAATATAAAGTTTTTTCATTTATTGTTACCACATCTTTACATATCCTCCAAAAAAGAAAAGCCACAACATTAAATAAAGTTATTAGAGTTTTTAAAATTTTGTTTTCAAGTCACCTATTCCATAGAAATAGTTCTTAGATGGTTTCTTCCTTGGTTCATCTCTAGAATTGCCACAAGTGTAATTATACAACTGCTAATAATTATAATCTCAGTTATTTAGCTGAAGCCATACAAGTTTTATAAGGCAATAAATCTTATTAAATGTTCCCTGGAGTATTAGATGATTCATTAACTTGTAATAAATGCTTTAAAAATGCAAATTAAATAATAGCTGGAAACGCCTCAGTTAAATGCCACCAGGATAATAGCCACCTCTATGAGGAGCTGCATTCTCCTTTCGTCTTAAAGTGTGTGTTTACAATCATACAGCTGGTAAGACATTTACTAGTGGGTGAGGTTGTGTGACTGTGTGTGCAGGGAGGCAGTGTTAGTAACATGAATTTTAGGTGTAATTGATCAATTATAAATTTTTCAATATGAATTTCTTCTTATTCATTTTTTTTACTAAGTAACTCTGTGCAATGAAAATATACCTGCCATATACTGTCCTAAAACTGAAGAAATAATCAGAAATCCACTAAAATGCATCAGTATAGAAACAACCACTGTAGGAATATTCTGAATGTGCTGTGTGTGCTTGAATTTCACTGGGTGGATATTAGCCTGAAAATACCAATGGCTGGATTTTAAAGATAACTGTGGGTTTTAGAAGTGGCTCAGTGATTATGATCACACAATTCTCTTATGGAGGACTCAAGTTATATTCTTTGCACCTGTGTGGTGGTTCATAACATCCTGTACCTCCTGTATCAGGGTGTCTAGAACCCCTTTTCAGACTCCACGTGTACTTGCACTCATGACGTGCGTATAAACTTATACATACATACATTAGAACAATTCATAATTAATAGCTCTTGTTTAGATAGTATTTTTCAAGATATAATATTGTATTTTAGGCTTCATCTTTTCAAAATGAACTTATAAATTATTTATAAAATCATCAATTTTATAATTGATAAAACATACATCTCTACAAAAAATTAATGAAAAGGAAAATATTAATAGCATTTGTGTAGTAATATTTATCTTTTTTTTTTTTTTTTTTGGTTTTCAAGGGAGGGCTTCTCTGTGTAGCTTTAGAGCCTGTCCTGGCACTCGCTCTTGTACACCAGGCTGGCCTCAAACTCAGAGAGATCCTCCTGTCTTCGCTTCCCAAGTGCTGATACTAAAGGCGTGCACCAAAAACCCAGTTTAATATTTATGTCTTAAGGATGTGTAAAATCAGTTATTTTGACTTTATTCACTTTTGGAATGTGTGATAATGTTAAGAGTAGTTTTAAATTCTCAGAAATACACACACACACAAACTATATATATATATATATATATATATATATAATTTTAATTTCAGTTTGAACTTTGAAGGGAAAACAAGGCATCTATTTTCCTGAATTTAGCATATTTCACTTTTTCATGTCTTTCATGCTTTGGAAGAAACTCAGTGCATATTTTCATAAGGCTGCACAAATTTAAATTCACATAGACACGAATAGAGTTTTCCTTTCAACAACATCCTCACCAGTACTTACAAGAGTAAGATGGAATCTAATTGTCATTTTCTATATATTTCTCTGATGGCTAAGGATACAAACACTTTTTTTAAGTATTGATTGTCCACATGCATTTATTCTCTTAAGAGAAATGTCTATTCAGTTGTCCATTTATTGATAGATTTTTTGATGTTCATTTTTTATAGTTCTTTATGCATCCTAGGTATTAATCTCTTGTCTGATGTGTACATGGTTAAGATTTATTTTTTCTCCTTTCAATAAGCTGTCTCTTCTGGCTGATAATTGTTGCTTTTGCTGGGCAGGAACATTTTAATTTCATGTAATATCATTTTTCAGTTCTTAGAGTAGTTTCTTTTGCTATTAGAGCCCTTTAGAGAAAATTCTTGCCTTTACCAATATCTTGAAGTATCTAGCTCTAGCAGTTTCAGAATTTCAGGTTTCATATACATCTAAAGTCCTTGATTTATTTTGAATTGATAGATTTTGTGTGTGTATGTGTGTGTAAAGTGACAGACATTAACCTACTTTGCTTATCTTACATGTGGATGTCAAATTTTCTGATTACCATTTCTCAAAGAGGTTCTCTTTTCTTCCAAGTACGTTTTGATGTGGGATTCCCCTCTGTATGCTGTGAATATGTTTTGTTACTGTTAGTTAATAAAGAATATGCTTTGTGCCTATTGCAGCACTGAACTGGGGAATTCCAAGCAGTGATAGAGTAGAAAAGAAGGCAGAGTCAGAGAGACATTATGTAGCCACTGAAGGAGACATATGACCAGGAACCTTACTGGTAAACCAAGACGCTGGTGGTAAAATACAAAATAATAGAAATGGGTTAATTCAAGATGTAAGAGTTAGTTAATAGAAAGCCTGAGCTAATACGACAAGCAGTGTTATAATTAATATAGTTTCTGTGTGATTGTTTCAGGTCTGGGCAGCCAGGAAATAAATGAAAAATCCCACCTACATGTTTTTTTTTTCTGACACATTTGTTAAAAAATTATACATCTGCAGCTGTGTGGATTTATTTGTGATTCATTGCTTCTATAACATAGCTGTCTATGTCTATATTGCAGCCAGGACTATGTTGTTTTTATGACTACATCTTTGTAATATAATTTAAGGCAGGTATTGTAATATCTCTAGAATTTCTTTTCCATTATCTATTGTTTGGATAGCTGTTATCATTTGTACTTCCATACAAATTTTATAATTAATTCTGCTTCTGTTAATGTATTTTTTCTCTAGATTTTAGAGATACATATCAAATTTTAAGTACTTAGGAAAAAATAATTTAAAATGGGGCTGGAAAGATAGGTCAATGGTTAAGAGCAAGAGGACCCATATTCAGTTCCCAGTACCCAGGAGACAGTTAACATCTGTTATTACTCCAATTCCAGGGGATCTGATGCTCTCTTCTGGCCTCTGAAGGCACTGTATATACATGTGGTGCCTATACATATTTATAGATACACATAAAAAGAAAATAAACTGCTATAAAATGAATAAATATATCCGGTGCTCCAATGTGGGTCTCTGTCTCTGTCTCCTTTCATCGCCTGATGAAGGTTAATATCCAGGAGGATGCCTAAATGTTTTTCTTTGGGTTCTTCTTATTTAGGTTCTCTAGGATCACTAATTATAGATTCAATGTTCTTTGTTTATGGCTAGAAACCAAATATGAGTGAGTACATCCCATGCTCCTCTTTTTGGGTCTGGCTTACCTCACTCAAGATAGTGTTTTCTATTTCCATCCATTTGCATGCAAAATTCAAGAAGCCCTTGTTTTTTACTACTGAGTAGTACTCTAATATGTATATATTCCATACTTTCTTCATCCATTCTTCCATTGAAGGGCATCTAGGTTGTTTCCAGGTTCTGGCTATTACAAACAATGCTGCTATGAGAAATCAGGAGCAGAAGGAGAGAGAGCACGAGCAAGGAACTCAGGACCGCAAGGGGTGCACCCACACACTGAGACAATGGGGATGTTCTATTGGGAACTCACCAAGGCCAGCTGGCCTGGGTCTGAAAAAGCCTGGGACAAAACCGACTCTCTGAACATAGCGGACAATGAGAACTACTGAGAACTCAAGAACAATGGCAGTGGGTTTCTGATCCTACTGCACGTACTGGCTTTGTGGGAGCCTAGGCAGTTTGGATGCTCAACTTACTAGACCTGGATGGAGGTGGGGGTTCCTTGAACTTCCCACAGGGCAGGGAACCCTGATTGCTCTTCGGGCTGAGGGGGGGGGGAGTTAACTGGGAGAGGGGAGGGAAATGGGAGGCGGGGGGGGGGAAGAGACAGAAATCTTTAATAAATAAATTTTAAAAAAAGAAAAAAAAATGAATAAATATAAACCTGATATTTTCTCTTTCATTTGTATCAAGGTATGTTTTATTAGCTCAAAACTATTTGGTTATCAAGAAAATTAATCACTTACATTTAATATTAAAGCTTGGTAAATGGAGATAAGAATTCAAGGTTCTAGGGCTATATGTATATACTTATTTCCATGTTATTCACTATAAAATTGTATAGCATCATTATTTAAGTATCTAGAAATTTCATGATTAGTTAAAATGTATAACAAATTAAAGCATCACACTCAAAGGTGATGTTTATCTAACCCAGTAACTTCAAGTTACATATTATTTTGCTATAATTTATAATTTACAAGAGTATATTTGTATTGAATTACTATTAGTTTCTTATCTGGTCAGACACATGAATAACATCATGTGTCTTTGATTCAGTGTTTAGGATTTAAGATTCAGGCTGATCTGAGTC
Source organism: Microtus ochrogaster (assembly GCF_000317375.1). Lineage (NCBI taxonomy): Eukaryota > Metazoa > Chordata > Mammalia > Rodentia > Cricetidae > Microtus > Microtus ochrogaster. Next base: position 17,281,509 of record NW_004949099.1, on the reverse strand, counting down.
TTACCCATGCTATATGAACTGGTACCCACCACAACTGTTTCAGGGCCAGTAAGAGAAGTTTCTCTTATACGGGATGTGAGATATACAAATCTATAAGTATGAAGAGAGGAACTTGGGCAGGGTAACAGTATATGCATTTTGCAGAGTGGTAGTATCAATTTCTTCTCTAGGTTGTAGGATGTAGCCAACTGTGGGTATTTTGCCTAGTTAACAATAACATGCATGAGTTCTATATTGGTTACTCTCAAAATCCTTCCCTGATTTTATAGTGCTAGAATTTGCCACACTGACTGCTGGAGAAACAAATAATCATGGTTATACAGATGAACCTTACTCATCTGTGAACCCTGTGATACAGTATTGACCTTCCAGCAAAATGAGACCACTAGGACTGGTATAATATTGATACCTCTATTTCAAACCTTAAAACCTTCTCCACAGGAAAGAATACACTTATTGTATTGTAAGCATAGTAAATATAATGTGATTGGAAGATCAAATACCTACTGTGTACATCACTACTGTTATTTTGGCTAAATTGACATGGTGCCAAGTTGTCTTTTAAAGATTTATGCTAATGCCCATAGACAAATGCCACTAGTTAATCAGAGAAGCTTCTCCTTGTAGTAAATGATAGTGAATATAGGGATTCAAGGCTGTTTAACATTCTTAGAGTAAAGAATTATTTAGTGCTCAGCCCTAAGCAGAACATTTATACCACACCCTGAAAGTCTCAGAGATTACTATAAAAGAGAAACCAGAAAAAATGTAAGTCCTGGAAAACAGGGAGAACTGATGTGAAATGCTATCCTCAGGTATGGCACAACCTTTAAAAATGTGTCCTTACACCAATGGAATTATCAGTGCAGTGCTTGCACAAAACTGGACTTTTTGATAGAAATAATAGATTGGTTGTGGGGTAAGGCATTATTGTTGGCCATGGTTTCTGTCCCACCTGGTCCTGCATCCATTCAGGCACAAGGAAACACACAGAGGCTTACAATAATTATAAACTGGTTGGCTTATTAGCTCAGGCTTCTTATTAACTCTTACATCTTAAATTAACCCATAATTCTTGTCTGTGTTTGCCACATGGCTTGGTAACTTTTATCAGTGAGGCATTCTCATCTTGCTTCCTCTGTGTCTGGGTGATAACTGCAGATGAGTCTTTCTTTTTTCCAGAATTCTCCTGCTCTGGTTGTCCCATCTATACTTCCTGTCTGGCCACTGGCCAATCAGCATTTATTAAAATACAAGTAACAAACCTTACTGTGTACCAAACCATTGTCCCACAGCATGCCCCCCTTTTTTGAAACAAGAACTCTTAATCTAGTGGTTTTTGACTAGATGATTTCCAGACCATTATCCTTAACAGCTTGGCTTGTAACTAACACTCTAAACAAAGAAAAACATCCATAATCTATTTTTTGGGAATGTGGCATAGTTTTCTAGACTACTTCCTTCTGATTGGGGGCACTGATTGACCATCTTATGGGAACCTAAAAAAATTAAGAATTATGGTTAAGTCCTTACTCAAATATTCTGTGAGTCTTGATCATCTCAGGCAGAAATCTTGAGGCTGTTATGAATGTAGAACTAAGATATCTGGGTCATCCACTCTTATCAGAGATTTCTCAGGGGTTCTTCCTTGATAAAACCTGTTTTTTCTTAGTCCAGAATGAATCCAAAATTTCTCATTTCCTGTGGAAACAAAAGCAAAACCTTTCTACAAGGTAACATATCTTTTGACTTAAACAACAGAGGGTCACAAATGACACAAACAATCCTGAGTGTGGAAAAGACTTATAAGGAGTGGAGAACAAAATAGGGGAAAAAGGGGATAGAGGGAAAATGTTGAGACTAAAATAGAACCTACTGTATACATGTATAAAAATGCCAAAGAGAAAATTTAATCAACAAAAAGAAACAGAAAAGGGAAAAGAAGATGGTTGAAGTTGAATTATACATATCCTAATGGAATGTGAGCTTTTTTATTGCTAACAATTTGCCTTAGGGGTTAGCAGAGAAGTTAACATCATAACTGATCAGTTATCATGCCTTGTGTTTGGAAATTTTATTCATAATATTGATTGATGCTAACATATTGCCATTGTCTAATCTAATGCAAAGGTGACGGCCAGGTAACAGTCAGTGCAAGCAGTATTTCATTCCTAGAATTGTCCATTTGATTACAAATCACTGATTAGTTCTGCTTGGGAAACAGGGTCAATATGAACAATTAGAGGGTCTAGCTATTGGTAATAGACATTTTGAGGGTCAGAGCTGGTGGATAAGGGCAATGTTTCTGTGCTATGTGAACAGCTGCCATCATCTGGGAACTAAATACTGTATACTGTGGAATTGAAATCCACACAGGGACTGCTTGCACTTATAGTTTCTTTGGAGAATGGTTATTCCCTTTTATTAAACAAAGCTTCATTCAGATTATTTTTTCATTCAGCAAACAGTTATTGAGTGACCAACACTGTCCTGGGGGTTTACGATGAATAAAACACATCTCCTTAAGGTGTTCTGTTTCTAAGCCAGATTAAAAAAAAAACATTTCTCATCTCTCTGAAGTAGGACTCTTGTAACAGCCTTTAATATTATTTTAATTTTTATAACTCATGAAAACATGGTAGGTAGAAAGTAATCAAATGTATCCCATTCATTACTTTATCCTTCCCCCTTTATACCTCCACTTCTTTTTTTAAGATTTATTTATTTTATTGATTTATTTATTCTTTTTGATGTTATGGGTATTTTACATGCATGAACCACATGCATGCCTGGTGCCATGGATCCCCTGGAACTGAAGTTTCAGGCAGTTGTGAGCTGCCATGTGGGTGCTAGGAATTAAACTCTTGTCCTCTGACGGAGCGGTCAGTGCCATTAACCACTGAACAATTTCTTCTTTCTTTCTTTTTACTTTGGTGTACAACACTTTACTCTTTTATTTTTTTATTGAGTGATATAGTTTTCTCTGCTTCCCCTCTTTTCCTCCGCCTCTCTTTCTGCCCTCTCTTTTAATTCCATTCTCCCAATTAACTCAGGAAATCTTGTCTATTGCTATTTCCCATGTAGATTAGATCCATGTATGTGTCTTTCAGGGTCCTCTTTGTTATCTAGGTTCTCTGGGATTGTAAATTGTAGGCTGGTTTTCTTTGCTTTATGTCTAAAAGCCAATTATGAGTCAGTAAATATTATATTTGTTTTTCTGGGTCTGGGTTACTTCACTCAATATGATGTTTTCTAGATCCATCCATTTGCCCACAAATTTCAAGATGTCATTGTTTTTTTTTCTGCTGTGTAATACTCCATTGTGTAAATGTGTCACATCATCTTTATCCATTCTTCAGCTGAGGGGCATTTAGGTTGTTTCCAGGTTCTGGGTATGGAAAATAATGCTGCTATGAACATAGTTGAGCACATGTCCTTGTGGTATGATTGAATATCCTTTGGGTATATACCCAAAAGTGATATTGCTGGGTATTGAGGTAGGTTCTTTCCTAATTTTCTGAGAAATTTCCATACTGATTTCCAAAGCAGCTGTACTAGTTTGCACTCCCACCAGCAATGGAGCAATGTTCTTCTTACTGCACATCCTCTCCAGCATAAGCTGTCGTCAGTGTTTTTTATCTTGGCCATACATATAGGTGTAAGATGGAAACTCCGAGTTGTTTTTATTTGCATTTCTCTGATGCCTAAGGTTATTGCACATTTCTGTAAGTGTCTTTCAGCCATTTTAGATTAATCTGTTAAAAGCTCTCTGTTTAGGTCTGTACCACATTTTTTATTATATTATTTATTCTTTTTTTGTTGTTTTTTTTTTGTTGTTTTTTGTTTTATTTTTTGAGACAGGGTTTCTCTGTAGCTTTGGTGCCTGTCCCTATCCCGTAACTAGCTCTTGTAGACCAGGCTGGCCTCGAACTCCCAGAGATCCGCCTGCCTCTGCCTCCCGAGTGTACTTTTAATGACCAATATCTTGAGTTCTTTGTATATTTTGGAAATCATCCTTTTGTCTGATGTGGGTTTGTGAAGAACTTTTTCCACTCTGTAGTCTGCCCTTTTGTCTTGTTTATCATGTCCTTTGCTTTACAGAAACTTCTCAGTATCAGGAGATCCCATTTATTAATTGCTGCTCTCAGTATCTGTGCTTTGGGGTTATATTTAGGAAGTGGTCTCCTGTGACAATACATTCAAGTGTACTTCATACTTTCTCTTCTATGACATTTAGTGTAGTTGATTTTATGTTGAGGTCTTTGATCTATTTGAACTTGAGTTTTGTGCATGGTAATGGATATGAATCTGTTTTCAATCTTCTACATACTAATACCCAGTTAACGCCAGCACCACTTGTTGAATATGTTTCTTTTTGTGTTTTATATTTTTTGTTTCTTTGTCAAAAAATCAGGTGTTCATATGATGTATGGACTGGTTTCTGGGTTTTTGATTCAGTTCTATTGGTCCTTCTGTCTATTTTTATGTCAATACCGTAGCTCTGTAGTAGAGTTTGAAGTCAGAAATTATGATACCTCCAGAAGTTCCTTTATTATACACAATTGTTTTGGCTATTTTGGGTTTTTTGCTTTTCTATATGACGTTGAGTATCATTCTTTTGAGGTTTGTGAAGAATTTTGCTGGGATTTTGATGGGCATTTCATTGACTGCATATTTCTTTTGGTAAAATTGCTAATGTCCATTAATCCCAGAAATTGGGAGGCAGAGATAGGTGGAGCTCCATGAGTTCAAGGCCACCCTATTCTACAAATTGAGTTCGAGGACAGCCAGGACTGTTACACAGACAAATCCTGTCATGAAACCTGCCCCCCTCCCACAAAAAAAACGCATCATACCTTCTTGTTAAACTGTTTCCTTTTTCATTTTATTATTTTAAGATTTATTTTTATTTTATCTGTATAACTGTATCATCTGAATGTATGTCTGTGCACCACATGCATACAATGCCTGCAGAGGCCACAAGATGGTGTCAGATTCTCTAGGGCTGGAAGAGATGAGACTGAACTGGTGTCCTCTTGAAAAACAGCTAGTACTCTTAGCTGAACCATGGTGGCACACACCTTTAATCCCAACACTCAGGAGGCTGAGGCAGGCAGATCTCTGTGAGTTCTATGCCAGCCTTGTCTACAAGAGCTAGTTACAGATCAGGTCTCAGAGGAATAGAGAAGCCCTCTCTCTTAAAACCAAACCAAAAAAAAAAAAAACCAGCCAGTACGCTTAACTACTGCTCCACCCCCCTTTAAGTATGCTCTGGTCTTTTTTATCTCTTCTAACTAGCTTTTATTTGAAGTGTAAATTTTCTTTATCAGATATTAAAGTAGGTACACCTAACACTAGAGTACTGATTCTGCACTTACAAGAGGATGTGGACTCAGTTCCTAGCACTCACATGGTGGCTCACAACCATTCTGATTTTATGATGTATCCTTCTAGTCACATGGTCACTGCAGACACATGGCAAAAATACATACATGTAGGCAAATGATCATACACATAAAATAAAGAAAAGCTTTTTACAAAATGTTTCATATTTACTTTATTTTATTTGTATAAATAATTTGACTGTATATATATATATATATATATATATATATATATGTATGAGTACATGAGTACATGGTGCCTTTGGATGTCAGAAGAAGGCTTTGGATTTCCTGGTATTGGAGTCATAGTTATGAGCCAACGTGTCCATACAGGAACACAACTCTGGTACTCTTCAACTGAGCAACAATTCCAGCCCAAAGAAATTTTCTATTCTTTATAAATATCTATACAACGTTGTTTTTAGGTTCTAAAACTATTTTATAGATCAATTTATGTTCTATGACTCTCCATTTTAAAATGTACTTAGCATGACATAAGTTTCTTGGAGGTGATGATAGTTTCATGGCCCAGCCAGCTAATCCTCATCTTTTCATTGATGAGTTGGGAATAATTTTCTATTTAAAAGGTTTATTATTTCCTGTAAGTTTATTGGCTACTTTTATTTCCAAGTGATTATTCTATGCTCTTTTATATCTTTTCTTTTAATATTAGGGTTTGCTTATATAGGAAATGACAGCTTCCTTTCCCAAAAATCCAATAACCAAAGGGAATCTGGCGATGACTTGGGGTATACGATAATGTGGGGGAAAGAAGCCACATGTATGAATTCAGGGTTTCTGTGGCTTAAATCCTACAAACTAAACAACAAGTGTTTAATTTAGTTTAATTTAAACAGTAACTGCTTGATCTTATGATGAAAGCCCACTGACCAGACATTTTACAGTTTCTAACAAGGAAAGACTGTATTCACAAATATTCAGTTGCATTGTTTTTCTGTGTGTTCCTGTGCTTTGTGCATTTAAGGGTTTGCTGGAGCTTTTCAATGAGACATACAACAGAAAACCATGAAGTTATTAGTAGGAAAAGTCAAATATGAAGTTTAATTAAGAAGGAAATGACAGATCTAAATTGTATAAATCAATATTGAATCAACTTAATATCTTATCAACAGATGAAACAGTTTGTCATTTCCATATGTGCTACTTTGAATGAGAATAGATCCATAATGAGTAAGATACATGACAGTACCTCACAATAATCTATAAGAGGTTCAGCCTAGATATCTCCATTTATATAAGCACTGTAAAATACCTCAATTACCAGCCGATAATAGGCACCTAAATTATAAGTATATAAACTTAAGAGATCAAGAACTCACACCCATAAAATCCTTGCTTGAAGCTGAATTGGGAAGTCAAAGACAGAACTATAGGCCTCTAACATGAATTTCCACTGCCAATGCCTCTCAGCTGAGAGATTGTAAAGAGAAATCAAATGTTCTGAAGGTCCCTTATGATCCAGCCCTGCTGCCCCTAACCTTAGCACTCATCATTCTCCTCTCTCCCTTGGACCTCTGGTGTTATTTCCCATCTCTTGAGTCAGCAAAGCTTATTCTGTCTTCAAGGCTCTGCACTTCTTGCATCCCCTGCCCCATGGCCTGTCCCTTGAATTTTCATGAAGCTGCACATCTTGGTACCTCTGAATCATTTCAAGCCATTGACCCTCATGGAGATCAGGCCTATCCTGTGTGGCCATTTACGTTAAACCTTAGTATCTCGTTAACCTTAATCACTATCTTATAAAAGATAAAAGGCCGAATTTCTAAGTTGCTTATGATTATTTCATATATTGCTATGTAAGGAAGTTCAAGAAGATATGACTTTTGTCAGGTCATTTATCACCATAGCATTAAAGATGAGACTGTTAATGTGGCCTAGGAAGGGACTTAGTAGTAATATTACTGAATGAGTGTAAATAAAAGAATGTACAACATTTTACCCTTTAATTCTATCAAGAAATATTCATGTGTTCTGAGAAAGTAATTGATTAGATAATATCCCCAAAGATAAAGAAAAACTAAAATGTTTTGGGTTGGTTCTTAAATTTTCACACACTTCATTTTCTCATCTCTATCATGTATACTTTATGCCATCAATAGATATTGTTGGAAAACAACTCTTAAGACTGTCTTTTTCCTTCACTTAGTTTGTATTCATTCTAAGAATATTATTTTGGTAACCCTGTGTCTTAGTTGGAATTTTTTGGTGCTATAAAGAGACACCAGAATGATGGCAACTCCTATAAAAGAAACCATTAATTGGAGCTGTCTTACTGTCTCAGAGGCTTAGTCCATTATCATCATGGCAGGAAACATGGAAGCATGCAGGTAGAAATGGTAATATAGAGGTAGCTGAGAGTTCTACATCTGGATTTTCAGGCAGTAGGAAGAGACAGAGAGCTACTAGAACTGGCTTGAACATCTGAAACCTCAAAGCCCACTCTCCTCAGTGACACATTTCCTACAAAAAGGCCACACCTACTCCAACAAAGCCACATCTCCAATAAGGCCACTTTCTATGAGTCTATGGGGCCATTTCCATTCAAACCACCCCTTGCTGTTTCACAATAACCCTAATTAAAAGCTATTAGATATGTAGATAGCTATTAGAATGATATGTGCATGGTAGTTATGGACAAGCTATTTAGTAATATAAGTTAATATCACAATAAAAACAATGGTAATATATATTTAATGGCAGTATCTTGGTTGTACAAATATATTTTTCTCTTGTTTTGTCAGCTTGCATGTCAAGCTATGTATTATAATATTTATCATCAACTCCCCACATATTGACTTGACAGAAAAGTTTAAGATAGTTGTAAACTCTAGTCAAAAGAGTGATCCAAAAGCCAGGCAAAGCTGGCTCATATCTTAAATCCCAACATTTGTAAGGCAGTAGCAGGTGAATCTACTTTTTATGAATGTTTACATGACCAACTAAAATATAATGACTCTAATTCTACTAAATGTGAGGTAGCAAGAAATTTGGAACAAGGTAGAACATGCAAAATCACAATTTCAGTGTAATAACCAATTGGTCCATGGTGTTAAAAACTTGCAAACTCAGGAAACTGAGGCAGGAAGGTGGTGATTTTCAGGAAAGTCTGAGCTTTGTTGATTGAGTTGAGCCTGCATTGCACAGTGAGACTGTCTAACTTTCTGTCACTCAATCATCTATCTTTAAATGTGTGCACATATATAAATTAGGAAATGAATAGAACTGGCTAGTAAAACATAGAAATTATGTTTTGAAATCAGGCTGTTAGTATTTAAAGTTTGTGCCAATGGCTTATTTGGATGTTCAAATTCTATGACTCAGTTTGTGTGCCCAAATAAAAAACAATGATCGTATCTCAATAGTAATAATGCTGTTGGGATAACTGAATGAAATTACAAAAATAAGACCATTAGCAAAGAGCCTGTCTAATAATAAATAATCAATAAATGAGGAAAATGGAATGATGGTAGCAATATTGATTTTAATAAATAAATGAAATAACATAATTTTTAGGAGTATCAAAAGTCTAGCATAATAGCATATGACAAAAATTTTAGCTTCATGGAAATGGAAGCAGGAAGATCACAGGTTTCAGTACAGCTATGTTGCATAGCAAAGTTTTTTTTTCTTTTTTATATACTTTCATTTATTTATTTATTTTAGTTTCCCAAGACAGGGTTTCTTTGGAGCTCTGGAGCCTGTCCTGGAACTAGCTCTTGTAGACCAGCCTAGCCTCAAACTCACAGAGATCTGCCTTCCTTTGCCTCCCGAGTGCTTGGATTAAAGGATTTTGCCACCACCACCCAGCTATTTTTTTTAAGAAAACAAACTATTTTTTTTTCATCTTATATACTAATCCCAGTTCCTCCTCTATTGCCTCCTCCAATTTCTTCCACCTATCCCCTCACACCACCCCCATTCACTCTTGAGAGAGGGTAAGGCACATTATTTTGGGGACTGTCCAAACTCCTCCTATATCTAGACTGTACATGGTATCCATCCAAAGAGAATAGGTTCCCAAAAAGCTAGTACAAACAGTAGGGATGAATGGTGGTACTACTGCCAGTGTGTTGTAATAGGAGCAGTGGGCTGCTTCCCTCCACCCGGCTAGCTTTATACCCGAAATAATTACATGGAAACTATTCTTTTAAACACTGCCTGGCCCATTAGTTCCAGCCTCTTATTGGCTAGCTCTTACATATTGAGCTAACCCATTTCTAATAATCTGTGTAGCCTGTGAGGTGGCTTACCAGGAAAGATCTTAACCTCCGTCTGTCTGGAGTGAGAGAATCATGGCGACTTCTTGACTCAGCTTCTTTTTTTCCAGCATTCTGTTCTGTTTACTCTGCCTTCCTAATTTTATGTCTTATTAAAGGTCCAAGGCAGTCTCTTTATTTAACCAATGAAATTAACACAAAACAGAAGACTCTCCCCCATCACCAGTGGTCCTGCAGTATGCCCCAGCCATACAATTGTCACCCACATTCAGAGGGACTAGTTTGGACCTATGCTTTTTTCTTTCCTGTCTGGCTAGAGTTGGTGAGCTCCCTTTAGCTCAGGTAAACTATTTCAGTGGGTATCTCCATCATGGTTTAGACCTCTTTGCTCATATTCTCATTCCTCCCACTCTTCAACTGTACTTTGGAAGCTCAATCCAGTGCTCCACTATGAATCTCTGACTCTCTTTCCATCAGTTGCTGGATGAAGGTTCTATGGTGACATTTAAGATATTCATCAGTCTGACTACTGGGCAAGGTTAATTCAGGCACCCTCTTCTCTATTGCTTAGGGTTTTTTCTGGAGTCATCCTTGTGGATTCCTGGGAATTTCTCTAGTGCCAGGTTTCTTCCTAGAGTCATAATGGCTCTCTAAATCAAAACATCTGTTTCCTTGCTCTCATCTCTGTCCTTTCTCCATCTCAGATATCCTGTTTCTCAAGTTCTCCTCTGCTCTCCCTTTTTCCCCTCCTCTTCCCCTTCCACTTTCCCTACTACCCCCACCCCCATGCTCCCAATTTTGTCAGGTGGTCTTGTCTATTTTCCCTTTCCAGGTGGATCTATTTTTGTTTTTCTTAGGAGTCACCTTGTTACTTCTCTAGGATCATGTACTATAGGCTCAACATCATTTGTTTTACAGCTAGTATTCACTTATGAGTGAGTACATATCATGTTCACCTTTCTGGGTCTGGGTTACCTCACTCAGAAAGTGTTTTCTAGTTTCATTCATTTTCATGAAAATTCCAAGATGTCATTTTTTTTAAACCACTGAGTAGTACTCTAATGTGTAAATGTGCTACATTTTCTTTATCCATTCTTTGGTTATGGGGCATCTAGGTTGCTTCCAGTTTCTCGCTATTACAAATAGTATTGCTATAAACATAGCTAAACAAATCTCCTTGTAGTATAATTGAGTATCTTTTGGGTATATGCCCTAGAGTGGTATTGCTGTGTCCCGAGGAAGGTTGATTTCCAATTTTTTGAGAAGCCACCATACTAGCCTCCACAGTGGTTGTACAAATTTGCATTCCCGCTAGCAATGGAGGAGTGTTCCCCTTATTCAACTTACTCTCCAGTATAAGCTATCATTAGATGGTATCTCAGAGTTGTTTTGATTTGCATTTCCCTGATGGCTAAGGATATTGAACATTTAATTTAGTGTCTTTTGGCCATTTGAGATTCTACTGTTGAAATTCTCTGTTTAGTTCTGTACCCTATATTTAAATTGGATTATTTGGAATTTTGATGTCTACTTTCTTGAGTTCTTTATGTATTTTGGAGATCAGTTCTCCATCTGATATGGGGTTGCTGAAAATTTTTCCACATTAGGTAGGCTGCCTTTTTGTCTTATTGCATGGGTCCATTGCTTTACAGAAATTTCTCAGTTCTAGGAGGTCCTATTTATTAATTGTTGCTCTCAGTGTATATGCTACTGGTGCTGTATTTAGGAGGTGATCTCCTGTGCACATACACTGAAGGCTACTTCCAACTTTCTCTTCTATCTGGTTTAGTGTGGTCAGATTTATATTGAGGTCTCTAATCCACTTGGACTTGAAGTTTGTGCTTGGAAATAGATATGGCTCTATTTTAATTCTAGTACATGTTGACATCCATTTATGAAAGTACTATTTGTTAAATATGTTTTCTTTTTCCCATTTTATAATTTTATCTTTTTTATCAGAAATCACGTGTTCATAGATGTGTGGATTAATATCCAGGTCTTCAATCTTATTCTATTGGTCAACCTGTCTGTTTTTATGCTAATATCAAGCAGTAGCAGTTTCCATTACTGTAGCTCTGTAATAGAGCTTGACATCAGGGATGGTGATGCCTCTGGAAGTTCTTTTGTTGTACAGGAATGTTTGGCTATCCAGACCTTTTTGTTTTTCCATATGAAGTTGAGTATTTTTCTTTCAAGGTCTGTAAAGAATTGTGTGGTGATTTTTATTAGGATTGCATTTAATCTATTTATTGCTTCTGATAAGACCACCATTTTTACTATGTTGATCCTACATATCCAAGAGCATGGAAGATCTTCCATTTTCTGGTATCTTCTTCAATTTCTTTCTTCAAAGACTTAAAGTTCTTGTCAAACAGGTCTTTCACTTCTTTTGTTAGTTCTACTTCAAGATACTTTCTGTTATATGTGGCTATTGTGAAGGGCGATGTTTCTCTGATTTCTTTCTCAACTTCTTTATCATTCGTATATAGGAAGGCTGCTGACATTTTAAGTTGATCTTGTATCTTGCCATATTACTGTAGATATTTATCAGCTGTAGGTGTTACCAATCAGAAATGCAAAGGGGGACATACCAACAGACACTGAGGAAATCCAGAGAATTATTAGTTCATACTACAAAAACCTGTACTCCAAAAAGTTCTAAAATCTAAAAGAAATGGACAATTTTCTGGATAGGTAAAACATACCAAAATTAAATCAAGACCAGGTGAACAATTTAAATAGACCTATATATAAACTGCAAGGAAATAAAAACAGTCATCAACTGCCTCTCAACCATAAGAAGCCCAGGACTGGATAATTTCAGTGCAGAATTCTATGATAATTGCAAAGAAGAGCTAATACCTATACTTCTCACATTGTTTCACATAATAAAAACAGAAGCAACATTGCCAAATACATTTTATGAGGCTACAGTTACTCTGATACTGAAACCACACAAAGACTCTGCCAAGAAAAAGAACTTCAGACCAATCTCACTCATGAATATAGATGCAAAACATACTCAATAAAATACTGGCAAACCAAATCCAAGAACAAGTCAAAAAAAATCATCCACCATCAAGTCAGCAAGGCTCTTTCTAAACAAACAACTCAAAACAGAGAGAATTATCATAACATTATGATTATTGTGATTGTGCTAAAGGCTGCTTAGAAGCTTTCATGGATAGAGGAATAAAGAGGCTATGGTGGGTATGTAAATTATAAACAATAAAAGAAAGATAATTCTAAGCTGAGAACCATATATGTTGAGGGAGCTGCGGGCCTCTTCCCACAGCCTGGCCCCTGGCCGCCTGGCTAGTTTATATCCCGAAATAACAACACACAAATTGTATTCCTTTAAACACTGCTTGGCCCATTATATCTAGCCTCTTCTTGGCTAAATCTCACACCTGGACTAGCCCATTTCTAATAATGTGTATAGCACCCCAAAGTGTGCTTACCGGAAAGATTCTAGTCTATGTCCATCCTGGGTCTGAGCTTCATCGTGTCTGTTCCAGAGAGGAAATGGCTTCTTACCTCACTTCCTTTTCCTCCCAGCATTCTGTTCTGTTTACTCCACCCACCTATGTTCTAACCTGTGAGGCCAAGCAGTTTCTTTATTAATTAACCAATGACCTTCCTCCAGCACATATATAATGACTAAGTACAAAAATATCAATTAACACAGTAAATAGAACACTCTTTAATATATAATATATACATAAATACATGCATATCAATCCCAACCTCATTTTCAAACTTGGAAGAATTTGGGGTATACCTTAAATTGCTTTAATTAATTAATACTTTTCTGAAACACTAAGCAGTTCAGTGAGCATGAATTCTTCATTTTCCAACCACTGGAAATTACTTGAAAAGTTCTATAACCATTATAAAGCCTAATGTAAAATTAATATGTATGCATTTTCTCTCATCTTTTAAATATGCAACAGTAAATGCTTTCTTAGTGTTGAAGAACTGAACAGCGGTTTGAGTTGCCACTTATTTGAATTTCATAAGTCACTTCTCCTTGTATCTTCTTGTTTCCTTCAAGCTGTTATACAAAAAATCATAGGCAAGTCAAAAAGAAGGAACAAATGTTTCTGATAAGGTCTAGTTTCAGAGAGCCAGACTCTTTTCCATTTTCATTACAGTTTATTCAATGTAGGTGTTGTAACTACTATTATTTGTTGTTTTAGCTTTCATTTTATATTACATATATTTCTTTGTCTCATTGAATACCATGAGAAGATTCCTGTGTAAACACTATTACTGCACATATTTCACAATTCATGTAGGTAGCAGAGGTTCAGAGTAAGACCCTTGACCAATGTTATATAGGTAATTAGTGAAGACAAGATTACTAGTCACTGTATCTTTGCATATATACTTAGCATTGAATTACTCTGATTCTTCTGTCATGCTTTTAGAGCCTGTGTGAGTTTTTTTCCTTGTGGCTTTTACTCTTAAATTAAAAGGATTTATTTTAGCTCACAGATCAAGTTATACTTCCATCATGGTGACCAGGACAAGGCAACCAGAACTGACAACAGCTTGTCACATTACCAGTGCCATCTGAAGAAAATGGCAATTAATACATGCATGTCACTGCTCAGGCCTCTCTTTTTACATGTACAGCCTAGGATCCTCTGTCCAGAGAATGGTACCGACATAAATAAGATGCGGTATAATTTCTATATTGCTGAAATAAAATATCACTAGCAAGGAAACATATAGAAGGGGGAATTTATTTGGGCTTATGGTTTCAGAGGTTTAATAGTCCATCATCATCCCAGGGACATGGCAGGCATGGCTGTAGGCATAGAAGTTGGAGCAGCAAGCTGAAAGCTCATATTTTAAGAACAAGCATGAAGCATAGAGAGAGAACTGGAAATGGTGCATCCTTTAAAACTTCAAAGTCTACCTCCAGTGACGTACTTTCTCTGTCAAGGCCACACCTTTCAAACTTACCCAGAGAGCGCTACTAACTGGGAATCAAATATTTTAACATCTGAGCATACAGGAGTCATTCTCATTCAAACTATCTCAGATAGGTCTTTTCATATCAGCTAATATAACAAAGATAATCTCTTATTGACATATACAGAGAACTCACCTTCAGGTAATTCTAATTACTGTAAGGTTGATAATGAATACCATCTCAAAGCCCCTTTAGTGCTACTTCACAAATAGAAGTCTTGATGCTTTAGCTAAAAGTTATGCTGTAAAACATTATTTCCACAATGATAATTTGTTGTCACTGTACCTGTAAGTCCATTTTTACACTCATCATGTAAATGGCTGAAATAAGTCTATAGTAGAAATAAGTCTATACACACACACATACACACACATATATGTGTGTGTGTATGCACTATATATATATATATATAATTTTAAATACATGCTGGTGAACTCACATTCATATTTTAGAAATGTGTTCTATTAAGAATAAAGGATGCAAAATTCAAGAAGTCATTGTTTTTTACTGCTGAGTAGTACTCTAATATGTATATATTCCATATTTTCTTCATCCATTCTTCCATTGAAGGGCATCTAGGTTGTTTCCAGGTTCTGGCTATTACAAGCAATGCTGTTATGAAAAT
>NW_004949099.1:17260286-17265536 GCF_000317375.1 Microtus ochrogaster | reverse complement strand
CGTACTGGCTTTGTGGGAGCCTAGGCTGTTTGGATATTCACCTTACTAGACTTGGAAGGAGGTGGGAGGTCCTTGAACTCCCCACAGGGCAGGGAACCTGGTCTGCTCTTCAGGCTGATGAGAGAGGGGGAGTTGACTGGGGGAGGGGGAGGGACGTGGGAGGCGGTGGTGGGGAAGAGACAGAAATCTTTCATAAATAAATAATAATAAAAAAGAATAAAGGACAAAAATAAAAATAATGTGATTTATTCTACCAAAAAGAATATACCAAACTGTCTATATAAATGTCTAAGAAAGAATAAACTAATTTTAAAGGCAGAATAGGAAAAATTCTGGCCATAAAAGAATAAAGATTACTTGATATGTGCATATATTTAGCTGGCTCTTTACAAAAATGCTATTTGATAAAAAAAAAAAATCTGCCAGAGATACATCAGCACATAACAGAATACATGCATAGCTTCTTAGAAATTTCTTATTTTAGCAAACACACATCATCATAGCCCCATTTGACAGCCAAATAAGTGCTCCCACCAGCTTGTCATGATAAAACATAAACTCAAACGAGTGCAAATTGGAAAACCCATTTAAAAGATGTAAAATGAATGAGCATATACCAGTCAGTACAAACAAATTAGAAAACAGTTTTTAAGTCAACTCAATTTCTTTACAGAAAGAGGACATGAACGTAATGTAAGGGGGCAGACATTTTTTTTTCTTAATTTATGGTGAAAAAGTATATATTTAGAATTAGCCGGCTGGGCTCAGTTTAGATGATTCCAATCTTGTTGGCAACATCCAGAGCATCATAATCAGGAGCCAACCAAACATATGCCTTCTTCTCTCCATCGGGCCTTATGAGGGTGTTGACTTTGGCCACATCGATGTCATAGAGTTTCTTCACAGCCTGTTTGATCTAGTGCGTGTTAGCCTTGACGTCCACAATGAACACAAGTGTGTTGTTGTCTTCTATCTTCTTCATGGCTGACTCGATGGTCAGGGAGAATTTGATGATGGTATAGTGGTCAAGCTTGTTCTTCCTGGGCGCACTCTTCCGGGGGTATTTAGGCTGCCTTCGTAGCCGCAGGGTCTTGGGATGCCGAAAGGTGGGCGATGTGCGGATCTTCTTCTTTTTGTGGCTGTGGACACCTTTCAGCACTGCCTTCTTGGCTTTCAAGGCCTTCGCTTTAGCTTCGGCTTTGGGAGGGGCAGGATCTTCCTTCTTTGCTTTCGGCGCCATCTTGTTGACGAAAAAGGCGGGGACAGACATTTTATCGTAGGGAAAGCATACAAATGTGCACAAGTAGAAACTTAGACCACAGAACATTCCATCACTTTACTCCATCCTGTATGATTCTTCAATTTCTCCAATTGATCTGCATTAGGCTTTCTGTGAAGGAATAAGATCTAAAGAATCAAGAATTGTAGAGTAAATTATAATACCGACCCTGAAATGTAGAAAGTATATTCTTCAAATAGCAATAAATCTGGGTAGAGCTGTAAAATTACCTTTCCCTAATAGGTATCTAAAGTTAAGTTGAAGCATACCATGATCTGCTAATGTGTAATAGCACTTTTGCTGAAGTCTCTCTTCTTCACCTACTCCCACTGTTTGAATCACTACTCATCACTCAGGATGAAAAAAACTGCATAGTGGGCTGGAGAGATGGCTCAGTGGTTAAGAGCATTTCCTGCTCTCCCAAAGGTCCTGAGTTCAATTCCCGGCAACCACATGGTGGCTCAGAACCATCTGTAATGAAGTCTGGTGCCCTCTTCTGGCCTGCAGACATATACACAGACAGAATAGTGTATACATAATAAATAAATAAACAAATAAATAAATAAATATCTTTTAAAACAAACAAACAAAAAACCCTGCATAGTCTCTTCTATGGAGCCAGTCACTTGTATCTCCCTTATCTAAACCCATGCACAAGTCTACCAACCTGTCAGTTTTTTGTTTTTATTAAAGAAGCCATGCAGTTTTTACTGTACCTCTCCTAAAGTTCCCATGGCACCATGTCATTTTAGTCATTGCAATTACTAACTATAAAGCCACTTTTCATTTTCTTGATAGTTTGGTTAGTATTGATTTCTTTTGATCCTTAGCTCCATGATGTTTCTGTTGTTTTTTTTTTTTTATGTTTGTTTCCTTGTGTGACTAGCATAGCAGCTCATGGCTGTTTAAAGCCCTGATATATTTGTGACTGTAGAACAAATGAATGCAAGGTGAATAAATAACCTCTGGTAAGTTTTTCAACTTTTTTTCCTCCCACCGCTATCAAACAATTGAATTAAACAGAACAAACTGACACCATTACTTATTGTATTGAAAGCATGCTATTTTAAAACTGCTAGGAAGGCTTTTTAAATTTTTATATACATTTCTACCAAATATATATATATACAAATATATACATATATATATACACACATGTATATATATATGAAAGTATATCTTTTGAGTTGACAATGTTCTTTAAGTCATAGATTGTCTAACAAAATTCCCAGTACCAACCATTAGAAATCCATTATTAAGTTGTTTAGGGAGCCTGTGTCTCCCAAAACAAAATACACTGCTGCTGATGCTCTCTGTTCCCTCCCATAGGTAGAAGCTAAGTCTCTGTTGCCGAAGAGCTGAAGAAATCTCATTTTGACAGAAGACTTGGAGGATCTCAGCTGGATCTGACCTGAAAACCTCCTCTCCAAGAACTAGCTTTCATTGTGCCAGATAGTACAATGGACGCCACCAGGGAGAGAAGCAGCCAATAGTACTATCCAGATCTGACACCCATGAACCTCAGTAATGAGCAACATGGCAAAATATCTCTATAGATACAGTAGTTACACTCATATAATTTGACAACAATCACAATCTGTCTAGTTGAACTCAAAGCCCATTCAATAGAAAAGAAATCTTGCCTGGTCCTAGAAACCTAGTCAAACACCCAAGGCTGAGAAGTCATATATCTTAGAAGAGAACCTACTACTGCTACTTTACTAAACCAGGATACTCACTAACATGTTAAATGCCTATGTTTATACCCACAGATAAATGTAGTTTGTATACTCATTAAAGAAGCTTCTCCTTGCAGTAGATGGTGACCAACACAAAGAACAAATGATCAGAATGTAGAGAATAATGATGTGGTACTCAGCCCAATGGCTGCATCTACAACACATTTATTTCTTCCACCTAACACTCAATGACAGCTACAGAAGAGGAGATGGAAAGACTGTAAGAGCCAGTGGACTAGGAAATCTGCTGTGGAATTGAGTCTCATAAAAATAACAGAGATTTGCCCATGGTATCTCTCCAATATGTTTGCCTAAAGAAGACCTGGATAAGAACTCTGTAGGCAGAGACTGCTTGTTTGTTTCCTGGCCACTCAGACCAGAACAATAACATAGAAAGTATATTAATTACAACTGTTTCGCCAATAGCTTATGCACATTTCTAGCTAACTCATACATCTTAAATTAACCCATTTCTATTAATCTATGAATCACCACAAGGCTGTGGCCTATGGTAAGATTCTGGCTGGCAGCTGGCAACTTTCTCCTTTGGCAGCTACGGAGTGTCTCTCTGACTCCGCCTATTTTCTCTCTATATCTCTGTTTGGTTTTCCTGCCTGGCTTTACTCTGCTAAGCCACTAGCCAAAACAGCTTCTTTAATAACCAATGGTAATAAAACATATTCGTAGCATACAGAAGGGAATTCCACATCAGAACTCCACCATTAGATGTATGCTAATATGGAAGGAGATCTTAAAGGGCTTGAACCCTAGACAAAGAGCTACTAGAAACTGGAGAAGCAGTCAAGAGATAGAGACATAGGCTCCTCCAAGGATGGGCCCTTAACTGACTATCACATACCACATCATCAGCCCTAAAATCATATAGATACAAGCAGCACTAATCAGACACAGCAGGTTGTGTTCACAGAATTATGCACATATATTTAACAATAACAATTAAGAAAAAAAAACATGAATTTGAAAGGGAGTCAGGAATTAGAACATAGGCAAGTTTGGAGGGAGGAAAGAAAAGGGAGAAATGATATCATTACATTTTAATTAAAATTTTTTTAAAGTTCCTCTAATTGTAATGTATGTATGTATATGAGCGAGAAATCTTTTTGTTCTTTTGATAATTTTATTCATATTACGTTAACTTTAGAGGGAATAAAAAATTAAATTTATTTCCAGGGGAAGTTTTGTAGCCTCTACAATAAATTGAAATTGGGTTTCAACTTGAAATTGTATAAAAACAGCAAAAATATAATTGCTTGACATTATTTCATTCTGAAAAATATACAGGTAAGTTCTGGGAAATGGTTATTTTCTCTCCAGTCTTTAAAATTTCTTTTCTCTTACAAACTTATTGGTGAAATTTTGTAATACTAGTAACTAAATTCCTTTACAAAGTCTGAGGAGTTTGAATTGTAATATAGTTCAAAAAAATTCTACCCGAGCTAAACTCTCACATGGATTATAAAACAATTATGTTTCCCTTCATTTCACAGAATCTGACGTATTTATCTGCTTAAAAGAAATACAGATATTTGTAACCAAAGCTATTTACAGGGTCTCTAAAATTACAATTACTGTGTGACAATGAGATAGATGCTACCATGTAGGATGGAAAGAAAAGGATGCATGTGTCACATTGGTTTGTTTTGCCATATGCTGAAAACTGAGAGGGTTTATTTAAATTGTAACATTTTCATGTCAGTTAGTGGTTAAAATTAGAATGAGCTTGTTTAAGTGCTTGTGCCCTTCAGCAATGTTTACATTTGAAGTGGAAATTTGACCTTATTGAGCTCTGAATAATTCAACCCCAAAGGAAACATGTTGATAATTCAAGTTTTTAAGAATGGAATTACTAAGATTCCCAGACATGTTGAAAACTAAGATCAGGTCATCTGCAAGAAAGGCAAGTGCTCTTAATTGCTGAGTCATCTCTCCAACTATCTACATATTTGCATTTTATTTTATTTAGAAATTAATCACTAATTTCAGCCCTTACTAGATTTGGGAGAATTTATGGGTCCAGAATTAAATTAAATCTTCTAGCGAGAATTGCAAATGTTTTTGTTCCATGGTACTGCATAGCCATACTGAAGGTGGTACCTCAAGGCTGTGAGTGTCATGTGCATTGATTGTTTTCTATCATTCACCTGAGCTTTGTGTGTTGCTGTTACTACTCCTGTGGTCCAATGTGCCATTTGATTTCTTTTTTTTATTATT
>NW_004949099.1:17251959-17258511 GCF_000317375.1 Microtus ochrogaster | reverse complement strand
TGCAGTAAAAAACAATGACTTCTCGAATTTTGCATGCAAATGGATGGAAATAGAAAACACTATCCTGAGTGAGATATCCCAGACCCAAAAAGATGAACATGGGATGTACTCACTCATAATTGGTTTCTAGCCATAAATAAGGGCCATTTGATTTCTTACACTTCTTTTGTTTTTACTAACTTGAATTCTTCTATGAAAATGTCACTTCTTTCATGTACATCTATTTATCCTATCAAGCATTTATTTCTATAACTAGGGTCAGTGGTTATCCCTGCTTTATTTTTCCAGGCAATATTTTTTATCATTATTTTCTACTTGTTATAATAGGACTTTCCTCAGTTTTGGACACCAGAAAAGCTGTCAAGTCGACTCACTATTTATCATTCTCCTCTCCTCTTCCTCTTTTCCTCTGCTCTTCTTTCCTGCCAGCCCATCGGTACTTCCTTATTTTCAGGGCTTGTAAGAAACTCTGAAGCTCATCTTTATTTGTGTTCCCCATTTAAGATTTGGAATGAGACATTTCTGCAAAGAGCTCTGACTCCATTTAGTAGAAAATTATATCTTGAAGCCAGGATCTAGGTTGTGAGTGTATGGGCTGTTTCTAGGGTGAAAATGAGATTATTCCGTGGTTTCAAGATAAGAAAATGACTTTCTTTGGGCTTGGGCTGAGATCCAAGGCAGAAAGGTAAAAAGGAAATCTTCATTACAGAAGAAAGTGAGGATATCCTCTGTCAATTAGGCTATTGGCATGGAGCGGCTCTCGACATGTGTGCTAGAAATGCTACTCTATGTAACAAGTTAAAGGTGACTATTTGTTCTCTTATTTAATAAAATATCAGATTGATATTTTATTAAAAAATGGAATACAAGCTAGTATTACTCAAGTCTTGGCCTTTGGGGATACTTGGTACAGGCATCATTGCTTGAATTCTGGTACTGTATGCAAGAAGCAAGCCTGTCTTAAAGACATTGCACAAGAGGAAAATCAGTTTTATTTGCTTTAGGCTGCCTGCCTGGGTAGTTGCTGTGGGTCTGGTGTTCTCTGCTGTCTGCTGTACATTGTAAATCAGCTGTTTTCATGTGCCTGGTTCAGCAACTTCTGGTTGTATATTCAAACTGCCCCTGCTTCTAAGCTGTCCATAGGAGCAGTTAGACATGTATATTTATGCTGAACCATGTGTACCTTTATACTTATATATTTCTTTGTGTATGTTATAGATATTTATACTACAACATTCAATTATAATCATACCAAGAACCTTCAACTCTAACCCAACACCAAAGACTGCATTTGAGAATTTCCCTTTTTAATGTTTTTATATCTATTTGCTCCAAAGCCAAGAAGCCATAATCTCACCCATTTTGTATATCTTTCTTTTGCAGACCCCATTATACACATAAATTCATTCTATGATTCTGAAAACTTATTTTTTGTAGGAACGAGTTATTACCTATATATAGTGCATATAAACAGTTCATTTCCTTTTGTCTTCAGCCTTAAACATCAACTCAAAACACTGTCCTAAGAATTTGCTTACAACATTTTCCTTCTTTATCAGCTCTAGGGAGGTTAAGCTATTTATTTCTATTATGGTCATGTTGATTCACTATAATTTTCACTTTCTGGTGTGTTTCTCAGATACTGGTGGTAGTTTCTTTTAATATTAGAATAATAAAGTTAACTCTTTGAGGTTTGTTATTCAACAGATCTGATAGTATCCTTGCGCTTCCCAGAATAGCTCATAAACAGTTCTACGACTACTGTCAGTGGCACTATTCTTTTATAGCCAATCCTTTCCTAAACCTTTTTTGAATGTATTTAACATACATTTATCTATTTATTTATTTATTTATTTGCTTGTTTATTTATTTTACAGCCTGGCCTTAGTTTCCCCTAACTCCTCTCCTCCCAGTTTCTCCGGCCACTCCCAATCCACTCTTCCTCCTCTGTTTAGGAAAGGGCATGTCTCCCATGAGTATCAACAAACCATGTCATATCAATTTTCAGTAAGACTAATAATCACCTCCCTATATTTTGAGGCTGGGAGTAGGGTCCCTGAACTCTTAATAATAAGATCTTTGGCTGCATTAATTATGATATCATTATCAGTGATTGAGAAATCAAGTAACAAACACAAGTTGTAAGAGAGAAAGCAAAGGTAATTGTTCCATTTCTAACTCTGTTATGAATTTTTGATTTGGTGGTGAAAAAGTACAGAAAAAATTGATAGTGAAAGTGTTAAATACAACATGAAGCTCCACAGCTTCTGAATGGCTAAAGAAGCTGCATAGAAGGTCACTGGGCTTCCAGTTTTTATGTCTGGTTAATCTGGATAAGTGATTTTTTTTATATTTTTTCAATTTTTGCAACAAAGTTAAAAATTTTTGAATATTAAAAATAAGTTACTGAATGGGTTTGTGTATAGCTTTCATAAAAACCTAATACTCTGTATTCTTATATCAACATTTTATAGCTACACTTTCTTGAATCATCCAATCTTTACAGAGCACAAAGTCACTTGTATCAGAAGAAACATCATGTGTCCCTTTTATGATTCTTGCCAAGAGTTTTACACTTAATGGTACTTTTCTCAAGTGTATTTGCTGACGTGCTGGAATTACAGATGAAGGGGTTATGAAAATATTTTCCTCGTTAATCAAGACACGGTTAGATGACTTGAACTGAGGTTTCTGATTATTATTTCCATGAATAGATATAGATTAAATGACAGTTATTCCAATCTTAATCATTTTCATGTTAGAAATGTCCATTTTTGTCTCAAATAAACTGTTTGGATAATGAATATATTTTTCGAAAACTAAAATATTATTTTAACTCTCCCGGGATCTAGCCAAATTATTTACCTTAAATTTTAATGATTCTTAATTTTTTTACAAATGAAAGTTGATATAATCTCATATTAACTCTGTTACCTCTTGGCACAGTTAGTTTGGTTTTGATTTCATTTATTTGCTCATTTATTTACTTTTTATTGAGGATTGAACCCAGGATCTTACACATGCTATCTAAGAACTCAATCACTGAACTATGTCTCCAGTTATATATACCTGGAGCTATAGTATAAATACATATATACATAAATATATATAACATATGTATATATTATGTATTTGTTTATTAGGATTATTATAATATATAAATATATTTAATATATAAAATATATAATATAATCTGCAACTATGTTTTTTCTAAGATAACTAAACTTATTTTGAAATTTATCTGAAATATAAGAAGGCCTTGAACTTTGATTTCTTGCTTCAGTCTTCTGAGTAGAACTTACATATGCATAATACATCCAAACTGATCTCTCAAAACTTTAAGCCAAAATTGTACAGTTTTCGGGACAGAATGCAAAGTAATTTTCTAATTATTTTTTAATGAAACAAATCTTGCAAAATCAATAAAATGTTAAACAAAAATAAAATTGTCAGAATAAATGTGGATTCTAATTATGTTGTTTTTTAATAATAAATAACAACCACCAATATGGGTAAACAATAATCTAGGTAAAAATACATTTCCAACAATTTTTGCCCTTTACAAATGTAATAAGGGATGATTTGAAATAGGTATTTCTAATTTAAGGCTTAAATAGCGATTTTTATAAGGTTTTCATTCCCAAAAGCAGCATTTCTCAGCTGTTGTGTCCCCTCTGTTGGGGGGTATCAAATGGCCCATTCACAGAGGTTTCCTAAGACTAGAGGAAAATACAGATATTTACATTACAATTCATAACAGAAGCAAAATTATAGTTATGAAGTAGCAATGAAAATAATTTTATGGTTGGGGGTCTTCACAACATAACAAGATGTATTAAGGCATTGCAGCATCAGGAAGTTTAACAATCACTATTCTAAAGTAACAATTAGTAGATAGTTGATATATAAAAGCCATGTGAATGAGCACTAAATAGAAAATAACATTTTTTATTGTTTCATAATTATGTGTGTATTAAGTAGGAATACTAAATAAAACATTTAAAAAGACTGTTTACAAATTATTCTTCAAAATTAACAGTTTGCTACATCATTATGTGTAATCAAACTAAATACTTCCTAAATCAATTGGAATACCAAGAATAATGAGGCAACTTAGATATCCAAATACAGGAAAGAATTTTGAAATGTGCTTTATTTGTACATTGTTCATCTAAGACGTTTGCATAGTTATGGCAAAATTGCTTACACCATGCATTTATTATTTCTGTTTTAATACAACAGGAGTTAATATAGTTATAAAACCAGTTTATATTATTAAAATAGGCTTGATTAATTTACATTTTATCAAAAATAATTATATTTTTGCTGTATTGTTTTTTCTCCTTAAGAGATACCACCTTTAAAATTAATGTAAAATATCCCCTATGGTTCAATGATAGTTACAATTTTATCATCATAATACTCAAAATGTAGCTGTTAGTTACCTTTTCAGTGTTTAAATAACACATCAGATTGAGAAACCAGAATCCTTATGCCATACCTGTTGAGCAAGTCACCTATTCTAATACCTCTTCTAGGTCTGTGGTCTTGAGGATTTTACTTCAACTCTCTTAATCTTCCTTTAACATTTTTCTATTGAGAGGTTCACTCCAGTGACCTTGGATAGAAATATCCTACCTCAATTAAACTAATCATGATAATCCTTTGTAAGCAACTCCCAGGTAACTCTAGAACACATCCAGGTGACAGCCAAGTTAATTATCATACTGTTTCACTTATTATTAATACCCAATACAATGAATATTATGTAAATAATAGTGTTCAAATCATTCTGTATACTATGTAAGTACTTGCTGCAACTTGTAGCTTAGGCAATAAAGACAAAGCAAATGTCTTTATATGTTCACCACCAATGCCACCATCATAAAAATCTGTCTACATTTTGATCACAAAATAGTTTAATCTTTACGTGCAGAGGGAAATGGATCAAAATTTCTAATTTTCAATAGTCTCTCTGAATCTTTTCTGTTTCTTCACTCTTGTTGCAGGATCAGCAAAATTTCAGAGTTGTTTACTCAACACCTAGTATGTATGAAGAATTTTATGTATGGTTTGGCTTGTTTTTTGTACATCATTCATTTGTATCTATTATTAGGGTCAAAGCAGCCCCATCTCCAGAGAAAGTCTTGGCATTTTGAGCCAGACTCAATAAACCTTTCTATATACCCACAGAGCAGTCCTTGTTTGGTTGTTCAACTGTACCCTTGCTCATATCTGTGATATCTGTGATGACAATGTCTTCTATATTTAGAAACATCCTCAGAAGAAATGTTGGCAGAATATGTGTCCAGTATCCCTCATTATCTTCATTCTCCTGTGTATTCAGTATAAAATGCTTTTCAGACTCTTTACAAAACTTCTAAGTAATATACAACAAGATTTGTCATATTTCTTTGTACTTTAAAGAAAGTCATCAAATATCTTGAATACAGTGGGATGACTCAAGAGATTGAAATTAACAAAAATGGCAACTGTGAAAGCAAGATGGTGTGACTGAGAGATAATTAAAGGCCAGGTTGGATGCTATACAAGAAAAATATATCAAAGAGAGGCCAAACTTTCAGATTAATCATGGAAAATAAACATGTCTTCTAGGACTTGAGGTGTTTGTACCAAGGACTTAAGAATGTCAATAGAAGAGTAAAATTTTTAAAAAAGTATTATATAATCTCAGCACATTTCTGAACTTCATGTATCCCAATCTTCAAGAAAACAGATTCCACTAACAGTGAGAGAGTAATTTTGATTTTTAATTATGTTTCTCAAAGAACATCAAAGTATCTGCAATTTATGCAAGTATCATACTTCTGTCATGCTTTCATTCTGAATTTTTACCCCCTCCTGTTTCCCCTGAAGCTTCGCTTCACGTCTCTCCTTCTCAACACAACATCAAAACATAATTCATCCCAAGGGCTCCTTTCTTTTCCAGTTCCTTTGCTGAGTTCCTTTTTTTTTTTCCATGCTTGATAGGATTTACTCATGACATAATTCAAATTCCCTATTCTGATACCTCTTCCCTGATTACCATGATCTGCATAATAAAGCCCAAGAACTAGGGCAGGGGTTCTTCTTCTGGGTATGGAGGACAGCATTGTATTTCAGTATAACTGGTTTCTCTTACAAGCACAGACAGTTTGTTTTCTGCAATTATAAACTCTATGCTGAGAAGAGACCCATAGGTTTCTCTGGATTGCCAAAAAAGCCCATAATGCAAAACACATTTTGAAGAATCTCTGAAAGTAAGGAAAAGGAGGGGGTAATAGGAAATGTTTGCTGATATTTATCTATTCTTTCTTTATGCATTTTTTTTGTCTCTGAATCTCTCTAAAATACTTGTATAATTGTGGAAAACTGTGAGCAGTCTACAAAGTCAAATCGAATGAGGCAGGAAGTGATGAGAATGGAATACTGATTTCTTATAAACAGAAAGGAAAGAGGTAGAACTGCCACCATCCTGTACATACACAGACACACCCTCTTCATAAAGATGGTGATGGAGGAAGGTCATTGGTTAATTAAATAAAGAAGCTG
>NW_004949099.1:17233196-17251564 GCF_000317375.1 Microtus ochrogaster | reverse complement strand
GCTCCTATTACAACAAGATGGAAAGGGCTCATTCTTCTATTCTGTATTCCAGTTTTGCTTAGATTATCCCACTACTATTCTTATTAATTTCCTCCAAAATCTCTACAGTCCAAAGCTAGTGAGAAAATATTCAAATTTTCTCTAGACTTCCTAATTCAAAGCAGATTAGTTCCTATCCCAAATGAAAGGGAAATCAACTGTCACAGTTCAAATATTTCACAGCAGATACCCAGCAATCTAATTTCCCTCCTGTCTATGCCTTCTTCCCTCCTTACCCCACTCCCTTCCTTACCTCTGCTATTACCTGAACTAAAATCTCGAAGGAAGTAGGTTTTTGAAAGACATCTCTGGCAGCTTTTAGTATTGTTGAAAAAATCAACCACGTGTCATCAGTTCTGTGACAATTTATAGTGTTGCTAGGACCACGATGGTTCAGAATATTTGCGAATGTATTATTTTTGACAAGTTCCTCTTCCAATTAGGACTGCACAAAACTCTCCATTCACAGTTGAAATTCTGAGCAGTGTTATTCCTTGACTTGCTAAGGAGTTCTACAGATAGGAAAGAGAGAAGTTTGTAGGCTTAGGGCAGATCTGGGCAGAGGAAAAGATCACTCTATGGTATTTTTTTAATGACTGGGTCAGTATCCAGGGGCAGCACAAACTATCAATTTGCTGAATATTAAGTCACCTTCAGCTTTCTGCTGTTTGACAGCAGCAAAATTATCCCATGATACCAAAACTTTCACTTTTGTTAAGGCAGCAGAACCCAAATTATTCTCATAAATACACAATTCGGAAGAAACCAATCCACGTTTGAACTTTCTACTTGAGAAGAGATTGAATATAGCAAGTCTCCTCACTTCCGAATTAAACCAAGGAACTCCATGAAAGCTCAGAAAGAGCACAAATAGCAAATCCCTTTAAATGGGCATTAACAGTAAAGAGGCACCAGCTTTAGTGTCAGCCTTTAAAAACTTCTAAAATCATGACTATTACAGATGAGCAGTAATTTCAACAGCTACTATTTGTTACATTATAAATAACAAGGAAAAATTTAAAATACGAAAATATTTCACATGTATTCAATGCTTCATAGAGATATTCATCCATATAATATTGCCCCCTGATCTTTAGTTTACATACAAATATATTTGTGGTGATAAAGACATGAATAAAGGAGGGTGAGTTTCTTGCTGAAAGAAATATTCGTGGAGTACGTATCCAAGTCAGTTTGGATTCATTGCCCATTCAAACCTACATAGTTACAGAGAACATCACACAAATACAGGTGTCATACTTCAGTCAATGATCTTCCTATTGTCGTCCAGTTATAACACACAGTAGGTAAGACTTTTGTTTTGCACCTGGCTCTGCAAATAATGTACACAACTGTGTCTTCACATTTCCTCTGAAGTCAGTATTGGTCATGTTTTACTACCCATTCATTTTATAGGCAAATTTTTAAACCTTGCTTTCTCTATCATTTCTGAGTTATTAGTTCCAGCCTTAGCTGAAATCTACTCTGTAGGTGGAGACTGTTTGTTTCCTGGTTGCCTAAGACCTGAAACTATATCAATTACAACACTGTTTGACCAATATGTTAGGCTTCTTATTAAGTAACTCATATCTTAAATTAACCCATTAATTCTTGTCTATGTTATCCAGATGGCTTGGTACTTTTTATCAGTGAGTCACTCTCATCTTGCTTCCTCTGGGTCTGGGTGACAACTGCAAACTGAGCCTTTCATTTTCCCAGAGTTCTCCTTTTCTGGTCACCCAGCCTATACTTCCTGCCTGGCTGCTGGCCAATCAGAGTTTTATTAAATCAATACAAATGACAAATCTTTACAGGGTACAGGACCACTGTCCCACAGTACTCCCCAACCCCTTTTTTTCAAAACAAAAACTCTAATCTCCTTTGTTTAGCTTTTCTCCTGACCATTATCATTAACAGTTTGTAACTAACACTCTAAAAAAAGACACATCCATAATCCATTCTTTGGAAATTTGGGCACAGTTTTCTAGACTTTTCCCTGCTGATTGGATGTGCTGATAATTTTTGAGGACCTAAAGAAAATTTAGTATTATGATCAAATCCTGATGTGAATTTTCTGTGAGACTTGATCATTTCTTCTTGCAGTCTTGAGGCTGTTCTGAATGTAGAAGTCAGAGGAAACCCAATAGTGGTCCTCTAAAACACTGGATCATCTGGGCCATCTGCTCCTATCAGAGGATTTTCAGAGGTTCTTTCTTTATCAAACCTGATTTTTCTTAACCTGGAATGAATCCACAGCCTCTCATTTCCTGTGGAAACAAAAATCAAAATCTCTTCTGCAAAATAACATATCTTTTGCCTTAAGTTTTGAAGTCAAGGCATTTTGAAAATATATATGTTTGATTAATCCAGCATTATTTATAATTGAATGTCTTTTAGAAGCTGTTGCTCCTTCCTCAGCTGTCAAATAACTCAAATACAACACAATAACATAAAGTATCCAGATTTTCTGTGCATTTTCTATTTATTTTTATTTTTATTTTTAATTATTTTTCTTTGAAACAGGATTTCTTTGTGTATCTTTGGTTGTCCTGAAACTTACTCTAAAGACAAGGCTGTTCTTGAACTCACAGAGATCTGCCTGCCTCTACCTCCTAAGTGCTGGGATTAAAGGTGTGTGTCCCAAACCCAACTACTCTCTTTCTTTTTCTTTTTTTGAAGGATTTTATCCTTTTTCTTCCTTTTCTCAAGCCTACATATATTTTTAAACACACTGTAAACCATTTAGAAGATTTTTTTTAACCTGAATCTATATTTACTGTATATCTCTTTTTTTTTGACCATATGAGCCTTTAATTTACTAAATGATATGGCTAGGTTTAAAACTGCAGCTTCTATGCCTAGATCCATCTTATTCCTGAGCCTTCTGAGAGTCTAGCTTTACAATGGAGGTACTGGTGGGAGCCATTTTTATTGAGAAAACTCCATGCAGTTTCAAGGTCCCTGCCACCACCAAGAAGCATACTGTCAGCTATTTATAAAATCCATTTAAGTGTTTGATGGTGGGGCCTCTTAAAAAGCTTCAAAGCTTTTGCAGCTAAAGCTGAGTTAGGAAGCCTCTTTTAAATGAGATGAGCTTACCTCTAGCAAACAGTGCCTATCCAAGAAAATGTTGCTACCAAAAAGCTGTGCTTAACTCTGCCCTTTTGTGTCTAGAATTATTTCCCAAGCTTTCTCAGGTTTTATGTGGCTATAGTTGCCTATACTGGTGCTATTTGTAGGCAGAGACTGTTCATTCATTTTCCAGTTGCTCAGTCCTAAATAATCACATAGAAACTATATCACTTACAACACTGCTTGGTCAATAACTTAGGCTTCTTATTTTGTAACTCTTCCATCTTAAATTAACCCATAATTCTTGTCTGTGTTAGCCATGGGGCTTGGTACCTTTTATCAGTGAAGCATTCTCATCTTGCTCTCTCTGCATCTGGGTGAGGACTGCAGACTGAGCATTTCATCTTGCCAGAATTCTCCTGTTCTGGTCACCCATCCTTATAATTCCTGACTGGCTACTGGCCAATAGGTGTTTTATTAAACCAACACAAGTGACAACCTTTACAGGGTATAATACCCCATTGTTTTACATTGGGTGCCAAATGAAGCACAATTAATAAAATCTCCGGGTCAGAAATTGAGGTTCAACCTGAAAATCTGAAAAGCAAAACAGTCAGTCACTTGCTCTTACCTTTACCTCAGTCTGAAATTGTGATCCTGCCTCTAGGAATGTGAGAATGAGACTGTGAATTGAGAGCCACTTTCTCCCTTTAATCCTATAAGGCTGGAATTAAAGGTATGAACCACTGTGATTAAAGGTGTGCACCACCTGATTTCTATGGCAACTAGAAATCTGGGATTAAAGGTGTGTGTCATTATGGCTACTGAGATTAACGGTGTGTATTACCATAAC
Source organism: Microtus ochrogaster (assembly GCF_000317375.1). Lineage (NCBI taxonomy): Eukaryota > Metazoa > Chordata > Mammalia > Rodentia > Cricetidae > Microtus > Microtus ochrogaster. The sequence continues at coordinate 17,247,600 of NW_004949099.1, read as the reverse complement.
CAAGTCTGTAAGGCTGACCAGTTTAACTCGTAGATATTCAGACAGTCTTTATTTACTAAAATAAAATTGAAATGCTACTACATTGCTTCTCATTAGAAGGTACTTCTCTCTAACTTTCTCGGGGTGTTCACTAACTACTTATTTGCCTTATGAACCTTAGTGGTTGCAAAGCTTATTAGTTCTTTTTCTCCTTGTTACTGTGAATCACCAGCTGACAAGAAACAACAGTAAAAGAGTTTAGTTTCACTTACAGTTTGAGGAGACTATTCCTTAGGTCAGGGAAATCTAGGTAGCAGTAGAATGAAGGCATGAGTCACACGAATAGATAGTCATCAAGAAGAGAAAAAGTAAGTATGGCCACAAGACTCAAGATCTGCCCCTAGTTGCTCAGTTTTAAGGTTAATCCCTTCTTTCTAAATGGTACACAACCATTAAAAGCTTATTACTTAGGGATCAAATCAAATGCATGAGACTATGGGGATATTGAACATTTAAACAATAAAAATCACTGTGATACTTAGCAGGCTTTTCAGGATTGACTCCTGAGGAGCACTTCATGCACAGCTAATCCTCTACCTATAGTTATCCAAAAGTCCTTGTTTAGCCTGCCAATTATTCTCCATTTACCTGCCTGAATCCATGGTATCATTTTAGAGCCTCATCAGTATATCGGTGCCTCTGAATTTATACAGAAAATACTTCACAGTAGCTCCACTTTAATCTTCTAAGCAATGTTAGTGAAAAGCAATGCCTAGGACTTGTTGGTACAGTGACTACCCCACTTCTTGAATTATTGGTTCTTGTCTTACATGGGTGCCATTGTCCTTATTTACCTCAGTGGAACTGATGATGGACTCTATCTTACACTCTTACCCTTGATTGTGTTGGTGTTTCCCCCTTTTTTTTTTTTGCCAAATCTTTCCTTTGTTTCTTGTTTTTCTTTGCTGTTTTTCCTTACTAAATTAAGGATACCATGGCAACTAAGAAACTCAGGGCAACCAAGAACATGAATAAAAGAGTAAACAACTTGTAAAATTGAAAAAATTATCTACAGAATATTTCTATGATAAATGATCAATCTCTGTCAAATACAAGAGACAAATAATCTTCAAGATTCTAAAACCAAGTCATCTGACTGAAAATGCAAGAGATCTCCATAGATATTTCTCAATAGAATATATGAAAAATTCTCTGTCTTAGAAAATTGTCAAGGAAATCAAAACTATAATGAGAGATACCATCTCACTAACCAATATTCTTTCCAATACTTCAGTTCTGTGGTATGTCTACCTTTTTTCATATTCCAAACCAAATAATATGTGAACCTGAATTTTTACTACCAAGTATCATATAGTCTAAATTTTGTATTAATTACTTTCTTTTGCTATGATTAAAATAGCATAAAAAGGCAATATAAAGAAGGAAAGATTTATTTGGATTTACAGTGTCAGACAGATAAGAGTCAATCACCATCATGGTAGGGAAGTGTGGCAGCAGGCAGTCAAGATCTCATATCCTAAAAGGCAAGGAGAAAGTAGGGAGAGTGAGTTGGGAATGATTTGAAGATTTGAAATCTCAAAGACCACTCACAGTGATGTACTTTCTTCAGGAAGGCCATGCATCCTAGATTTCCCCAAAGAGCACCATCAACTGGAAACCATGTAGTCACATGCTAGAGTCTATGGGGCAAATTCTCATTCAAACCACCACAGACCCATATAAAAAATTTTGGACCACTATATATTTTTGATTCCAGTTTTCTATAGATTCTCAGCCCTACCAACAACATTCCAGGATTTTATTTTTTTTTATTTTCAATATGTTTGCTGTTAGATGCAGATTTACTTGTATGAAGCACTGATTCTGAATAAGTGACCGATGTAGTACTGGTGGAACCAATAGAGGAAAGAGGGAGAAATGAGGCAAGAGCTTGACTCCCACTGACTTCTAGCATCAATCACAGACTAGAGAAGTCTGAGCCATTAACATAAAAGCAGAGTACTGTAAATAATGACAAGGATCCAGAGGTTCCTCACCTCTTCCTTATCAGCTATTGATATTCTGGGGATATGTAATTTCCTGGTATTTCTGAGCAAAGATCTGCATTAGACACAGGCATGCATTAGACAGTATTTAAAAGCCTGTCTTTCTCTCAAATAACCAACTGCTATTCCCACACTTTGAGTTCTCATGTTTGTCTGCTCCTCATGACTGTAGCTAATTTTTGAGATAACATAAGAGATTGGAGGTTTATTTTGGCTTACAGTTTTGGAGATTTTATTTATTATTATTATTATTAAAGTTTTTTTTTTTTTCAAGAGAGGTTTCTCTGTATAGCTTTGGTGCCTGTCATGGAAGTAGTTCTTATAGACCAGGCTGGCCTTCAACTCATAGAGATCCACCTGCCTCTGCTTTTCAGGTGCTGGGATTAAAAGCATGCACCACCACTGCTCAGCTAGTTTTGGAGATTTTAGTTCATGATCTAATTTCTTTGGGCTTGTGGGAAGATAGTAGTATATCATTGCAAAAGACTGTGGTGGATCATACTTGCTTCATGGCAAAGAGGAATGAAAGAGTACTAGAAAGGGCAGGATCGCTTCATCTTTTGGGGAAGAGACACTAAAGATCTAAATATCTCATTCTGTTGTGTGATACTTTGCTTGTGTTCTGACAAATAAAGAATGCTTGAAGATCAGAGGGCAGAGCTACGCCCTAGTAAACCATAGAAGCTAGGAATTGGTGGCTCACACCTTTGATCCCAGCACTCTGAAGGAGACAAGAAGTGATAAGATGAAGTGAACACTGGGATCTCAGCCCTTTTGGATGCAGGAAAGAGACAGGTAGGAAGAAACTGGGGATTGCTCCTGGTTCTCTGATCTTTCTTTTTTTAATCCTGCTGTCTGGCTCCTGGTTTTTGTTAAGATTAATTAGACTTTTGATTCATCTCATATTAGACCCTACCTTTTAAAGAGTTCTTATATCCTAACAGTATCACTCTGGTGCTTTTTAACAAGTGGGCATGGAGAAGGGACAGTTTAAACTAATACTATATCATCCCCTTGCTACTAGCTTTCCTTGCCACATTGATCTCTTAGAATTGTGACTCTCAGAAAATTTGGATCGATCTATCTATCTATCTATCTATCTATCTATCTATCTATCTATCTATCTATCTATTATCTATCTTTCTTTGTTTCTTTCTTTCTCTTGTTCTTTCTCTCTCTCTCTCTCTCTCTCTCTCTCTCTCTCTCTCTCTCTGTGTGTGTGTAATATATAGCTTCTCAAAAAATCTGAACATTACATAAAAGTAGGTGAAAATTGTTTTTGACCATCTATACTTCTTGAACTTGGAACCACAACAGGGAGTGGAAGAAGCCCTGAGTGTGTGTGTGTGTGTGTGTGTGTGTGTGTGTGTGTGTGTGTGTGTATGTATGTGTGTGTACTGCTGAGGACTAAAGCTTGAGGCTCATTAGAAAATGGCAAAGCTTTTTCCTAGTGAGGTTGAAAGCGATGGAAAAACCTTCCTCTGGGCCCTGGAGAGATCACTCAGCAGTTAAGAGCACTGATTGAAACTTCCAGAAGACCCTGGTAAAATTCCCAGCACCCACATGGCAGCTCCCAACTGTCATACACATACTTACATAGACATACTTACAGGGAGAACACTAATGCACATAAAAATAAAATACAAAAAATAAAAAACTTCCTATGGTCTGTATTTAGATATTAAGAGTGTATGTAGCAAATTCCCATTGTAGCTTTGTATTCTGAATATTTACTGTCTAATGACTAGTCCTCTACAAAGATTAACTAAACCTCTTTATTTGATTCAGCTGAATACCCTCAACCATGCCTCCTTGTTCAGCTATATATGATAATCCTTCCCTCCTGTTTAACTATTTATTAATGACAAAATGCTAAGCTTTTAGGACATCCAACTTCACCATCAGAGAGCCTAGTCCACTGAATCATAGTTTTCCTATCTGTGTGTTTGTCTGCCTTTTCTTTATTCCCTTGTCATCCCAGTCAAACCTGAACCTGCAGCTATGCTAGATACAGCCAACATGGCCATATTAAAGTAACCATAAGATGAATATATTAAAATAGTTGGTTTCTATAAATCTTACTATTGTGTATTAATGTAAATTAAAATTTTAACCTCTACCAAATCATCTTTTACTGTTGATGTCTCTTAATTACAAAAAAGAGTTCCAAGTTCACCTGTCCACCAACATTAAGATTTATCTAAGCATTTTGATCTTACATTCCCTGCTCTGTTTCACACTGCACCAGTTTTCAAATGAGTAAAATCAATCAAGGACACAGTGGCAGAGAAAGGGAGAAGAGAGTTGAGGAAAGAAAGAAGGTTGGATACATGCAGACTTGAAGTTAAACGTTATATATGCTCTGTAGTCAGGCACTTTGAGAATTTTTCTGTAAATGAGCCTTTGTTTAATAAGACTCCATAATCAGGAAACAAACTGGCACTCAGGTTTGTAGTTGCATTTCCATGCTTCATTTGCGTGACTTTGTTGTATTGGGTTGTAAAGACAAAATATGTGTAGATATATGTAGTAACCATTCCCAAATAATCAGAACTCAGAGGCTCAGAAAATACAATCTTACTATCTCTAAAAGTCACCTTCTACTTCATTTATATACACATATATTTCAGTGTATACAGTTATAACTTGAAGCCTCTGTGAAGGCCAGCTGTAAACACAATAATAACAAAACAATAAAGACAACTCTTTGAACATAGCTAGAAGCCAAGAGGTGCCCTAGAATAGAAGAAATAATCCTTGTGAAACAATCAGATCTGAGAATCCATAACCTAAGCTTTAAAAGGAATTTGAAGGTCATTCAGGTCAAAACTCTGAATGGTATATGTCCTTAATATTTTTGTGTTTTGTAAAGATCCCATCAATGAGAATATAATTATTTTTTAATGTTCATCTTTCAAACTGAAAGCAGATGTACTTAGTATCTACTGGCCACTGAAATTAAGATGGATTAGACTGTTTCATCATCTATCTTCTTAGAGTAATGATCCAAGATATCTTGTCATCATTGAAATGTAGGTTGAACCTCCTTGTTTGTGAGAACATTCTGCTCAATTTATGGTAATTTCTGTGATTTATGCATAACACAGAGGGAAACAGCTTGTTGTAGATTTCCAAGGCACAGTGTGGGCAGCCCTGTGTATGCACAAATCCAGTTATGTGTTAACAGGATTTGTCCACATACCTTCTGCTCAATCTGCCCAATGCCTTGAAACATTGCAGCTGCTTTTCATTTCCTCTTAAATCTAATTGGCAAGAGTGTCCACAGTAGAGCTCTACTCACGAACAGAAGCACAACTTCAGGCAAAGACACACAGGTGGCCAAGACACTCATTACTGCCACCAGGAAGCAAACATTTCTACAGCAGGACGCCATCTGGGGAATTCAGTTATTATGTTAGACCCAGTTCTAAGGTAAAACATTTCATCTTCAATTGAATATTGCTTTATAATGGCAATTCTCACACACCGCTTCTTATCTAGGGTTGATTTTGCTTCCCATGGGATGTAGGGCAGTATCTAGAGACATCTGTAGCTGTCAGGAGAGAGCAGTGCTACTCAGCAAGTACGCGGAGGCTAGGCTTGCTGTGAAATACTATAGAGTGGGCCAGGAAAGCCCTCAAATGAAACAACTGTCAAGTAAAAAACTTTGGTAATGTTGAGTTTGAAAGTCTGCTCAAAGACACTACAAACCTACCTGACAAAATCGTATGTGACCTCTGTCCTTCATCATCAATTAAGACGCAATCCACAACCCCCTGATGGAGAACAAATCGTTGGCATGCATGGCAACTAATTCAGTATGATATTTCAGTGTGGTTGACATTTATAAGAAACCTCTTTTATATATCTTGATCAAGAAAACAGAAGTACCCACAAAAAATGTAGATTCTTTGGAATTTTACTGCTGGAAGGGATTTTTATAGTTTACCATGTTCAATTCTATTTCCTAAAAACGCCAACACAGCAAGATGCATGGGGTCCCCTGATTGAAGACTATTGAATCAAATAACCTGAGGAGATCATGACTTAAAGTGACTGTAATATTTGAAACTTGTGGGAACACTTGCAGAAACTGAAAATGCTCAAAGACAATCAGGCTCTCCAAGAGACAATGAAAGCAAGATAAGAAAATGGGAAACTTAATAGAACATAAAATCTTTCACTTCTATAATATTGGTTAATTTTACCTTAATAAAATTGCCTGGTACAAACTCCATTATTCATAGTTAAAAAGCATGGTGCTAAAGACAAAGTTATTTACTCTAGTTTGGTCACAAAGCGGGACAAGAGAGACCACAACAAGGCCAACACCGCCAAGCCATCTTTCCTATACACACTGTAAGTTTCAATAGCTATTACTTTAAAAATATGAGTTAATTAAATTGTTATACCATAGTATATTCCATAGTGTTTGCTATAAGATATTATTTTCTTATCTATGTATGTGTGTGTGCCACATATGTGCATGTGCCCACTCAAACCAGAAGTGAAGTGGTCAGATCTCCTGGATTGGCACTTAGAAGTGATTGCAAACTACCCACCCTGCGAAGTGGGAACCAAACTCCAGTTCTCTGGAAAAGAAAAAAATGTTCTCAACCTTTTACTTATCTCTCCAGCCCAAGGGCGACTTTTGACTGAGCATTTCCAAGTCTGTTATATCATTTAATCCTTATAACACATAAAAGTTATATTTTTCTCTACTCTTTCCTCCTCCTCTTCATCTTCATCATTTGGTCTTTCATCTTCATTAATAGCATTTAAAAATACACACTCAAGCACTAACATCACTGTCAGAGTAGTGGTTTTGTTACTTCAAGGCCTAATTCAAGTTGCTTCACTTTGGAGTCACTCTGTGGTTGCTAAATTAGCGTATCAGGAAGGGACCAGAGGAAAAGCTCAGCTGCCACACTAGCATGAGGAACTGAGTGTGATCTGCAGCACTTGCAGAAAACCCTGAGCATGGTGTTATGAGCACATGTATAATTCCAAAGCTGAGGAAGGAGACAGAGGAAGAGTCACCAGGTTTCCTGACTGGCCACTCAGCCCTTATCAGTGAGTATCAGGTTCATGAGGAAGACTGTCTCAAAACACAGGGCAGATTTCTCCGAGGAATGACATCAGGGGTTAGGTTGTCAACCACACAAACAAACACATACGCATGCACCCCCGTACATATACGTGCAAACCTCACCACCAGTCATGTGTATGCATACACACACATGCATACACACAAGGATCATGTTATAGAAAACTATATAGAGAGAGATATACGAACATGACGACTTGAAGAAGGAAAAAAACATTTTAAGAGATATATATTATGCTGAGGTCTTTATAGCTGGCTTGTTTGTTTTGTTACATGTAGTTTTATTGATTTAATGTAAAGTTCGAGCAAAGTCAAGCAAAGTAGACCTTAAAAGAGGAGCAAAAGGCACACATTCTTCAAGAAAGCCTCTTAGAGAACTGTAGAGTGAGTGAAGGCAAACTGCAGAAATCTTTTGTTTGTACTCGGCGTTCTTAGACAAGCAGCACACAGAAGCCAGCTGGGCTGACTTTACACTTTAGCACATTAGCTCACATTTATTTGATTCCATGCAAAAGGCCAGTGATTTTGCTGAGTAAAACTTCTCAGTGAAGCTACATGAAGAGACACAATGATGAGCAATGAACTTTTCAGGATGATTCAGTGAAACTAGGCAGAATTAAACACTTCACCCCTTCTCACTTTATCTGTACTTTTATTTCAGATGGCCACAGAATTCACCAAACCTGATTTTTAGCTAATGTTCCAGTTCTGAAACTAGCAATAACTCACTAGATCAGAGGTGTGGGAGATTTTCTGTGATATGTCGCAAACAGATCTTATCGTTCAGCAGATTACACCTTTCTGCACAAGTTGGTCAGTTCTAACATAGAGGCTAGAGATAGTTAAAACAAGCCATTACAAAATTATTGTACAAAAGAACATCTCATTAGTGAGAAATACTTAACATTAGGACTAGGACACATTACCAATTTAAAAGATGACAATCACAAAAGGTCAAATAAAATTAGCATCTAATTAGTTCATTTCTAGGTCTAGGATTTATGTTTTAATGTCTAGCTGCTGAAAATCATTTTTAAAATCTTAGATGACCTCAAAGAATACAGCAAGACAAGTTCAAATATTCCTAATGATATGTCAGTTATTTTTTTCTTCTTGTTTTGCTGCTTTTTTTTTTTGAGACAGGGTTTCACTGTAGCTTTGGAGCCTGTCCTGAAACTAGCTCTTGTTAGACCAGGCTGGCCTCGAACTCACATATAACCACCTGCCTCTGCCTCCTGTGTGCTGGGATTAAAGACATGAGCCACCACTGCCCCGCTGGTATGACAGTTCTCTAACAAGTTCATGTATACATCATTTATTCATATGCCATTGTGCATGGATCCTGACAGAACCAATGCAGAGTAAGTTAACAAAAAAGAGTAGTGATGGTAAAAAGTTTAGGTACTAAAATAAAGAGGATCAGATAATCTCAAACAGTCCAATTCATATGCACAAAGCATGGCAACAAGGATATTCATTGCTGGATTGTCAATATAAATAAAAGTTTAGAAGGAACATAAATTTCAATCAACAAAGAAATGGCTCAAATAATATAAATAATTCATAGTATGGAATAAAACAACAGCAAAGGGTATATAAAAATAATAACATGTAGAGTTTGAGTGAATAAAGCCAGTTTCTAAACAAGTATGACCACATAAATATTGTAAATTTATAGACAAGTAACCAATACAGAAATGCTTAGGGAAAATTCCTGAACATATGTAAATAAAGTAAGAAGAGTGGGTCCCCCTAGGCAAGATACAGGGACTAAAGAGATGGCCATAAAAATTCTACTTCTACTTACAGTCTGCAAGTTTAAAAATTAGACTATATTAATGCATTATTTATAAAATGTATGTAGATAAAGAGATGATATATAGATGTATATCTGTGCTATCAACACCACAGGGAAGGGTATGGAAAATGAGAAGGAATTTTGAATGACTCAAATGATTTCTTCAGAAAGAATTCATACCTTATTACTTATAAAAAAAGAATTACACGAAGTATAAGAAGGAATATTGAATTAACTATAAACCTACTGGATTACACAAAAGTTGATTAAAAACATTCTTATATTTTAGAAAGTAATGAAGAGATGGAATAGGAGAGACTTTTATAATGATGAAACTGTCCTGCCCAAAATACAATAACAGATATGACATGTCATAGTGCATTTCCCCCAAGCTCCTGAAAATGCATTGTACAGTGCTACCTAATGTAAACTGTGTGTTGTAATAGTAATGATGTATAAATATTGGCCCGCCTACTAAGTATATCAAATGCATCATGATAGGAACAGATAATAATAATGGAGGAAATATATGCATATGAGTAAGTGGTATGGAATTCTGATAGCTCTATACACCTAAATAACTCTTAAAAGGTCTATTTTTTATTAAAATATTCAATTTGAAGAATTCATAATGAACTAATAATTTATGCATGTACTGAAAGACAATTAGTCATCCTAAGTCTTGTATATGATATGCATTAGTCTGGAGTGCTGGTGTCTGTTACTTAACAACATTCAATTTTCTTCTCATGGTTCCTTATATCTCTTTTATCTGTGATTTCTTTCTTATGTATTAAGAAACTAAAACTATGGCAGAAAGGTAAAGAGTGGAAAAATATTCCAAGCATCGTGAACAGATGAATCAATGACAGAGATGAAACACAAAGAACGCTTGCTGAGACTCCAGGAAGGCACAGGGTGGCTGGAGTGTACATCCATGTCAAGCAGACTGGAAATGAACCCTGAATATCAAATTGAGAAAATAGTTCAGTTTTCTTGAACGCTCTGTCAAGGAGATTAAATAAAAGTTACCGAAATCTGAGTGATTTCATGGGTGGGGGTTATGGCAAAAACTTTTTGTGTTTTAGAGAGAAAACTAGAAATAAGAAGAAAATTAGAGAGGTCAGAGACAAAAGAGCAGATGCAACAACAGCCATGATTTGAGAACAAATATCAGTAGGTTAAAACTCCGGTTTTGATACTTAAAAGCCAGGCTCAAATTCTGCATGTTTTCAACATTAATTTCCTCATTTTAAATTTTTTTTAAAAATACAGTTTCAGTTTAAGTAATTTAGTTGGCATTTGTCTCTAGACCTCATTAAGGGATTAGATTCCCAAGCTCTTCACACATACAATGGATGATCAAGATCTTTGTATAAAACCATGTAGTATTTACCCATAACAGGCTCACTTGCTTCTGAATACTGTTGTATTTGTCTCTATATTATATTATACTATACTATCATCTCTATATTGATTATAGCACCTGCTGTGATTCACAAGAACAGGCAGGCATAAAAATCTACATGTTTAAATACAAATTCAGTTTTTTTATGATATTCACCAATTACTGATTCTGTCTGTAGATATTGAACCTCAGGATACTGTAGACTCAATGAAGACATCATTAAAGGACTTCTTACTGAACTGACACATAACAAGCACACTAAGTAAGGAACTTTTGGTATTAAAATATTCCATATACTTGCTGCATTAGAGCCCTGAGAATGATGGAAATCAGAACATAAAGTAGTAGTTAGGGAAAATATCAGAAAGAAAAGAAGAGAAATTATATGTTGGGACTCAATTTGAGTTCCCTAAAATAATGATGCTATTAAGGACAAACTTACAAACAAAAGGAGACAAGAAGTTTGGGCAAAAAAAAATTGAACAGGGACCTAAAAATACTCAGAACTGAGGTGGAATAGCAGAACAGTAAACTGTATAAGGAAAACTTCGGAATATAAAGTCAGAAAGCTAAATTTGAATTGGAGCCATTTTATAACTATGACGAGGCAGAGGCCATAGAGGAGGCATTTAGAAGGAGCCAGTCACAACCTGGAGCCCGTAGGGAATGGCAGAAACACAGAGTGGGTTCCTGAGAACCCTAAAAAAGTGTCTGAAAAGCTGTGAGTTTAGCTTTGCTGTTTATTCATGTATATTTCACGTCACCTATTAGCTTAACACATAGTCTCTAATGGCTCCATGTATAACTGGACACAGCTGTACCTTGCAGAAGACACACATTTCTACATAACAATGTTCTTACCCGTGATGTACTTTTGGAATGAAAATAAATGAGAGACCACTGAGCATGTTCTGAATTCATTATAAACACACACACACACACTTCTAAATACTTGCTACTAAATCATTCCTTGTAGAAATTTTGTTTAAAATCCATTGTTCTTATTATTTGAATTCTCCTTTGTGAGATATTTTTAAAATATCACAAATCTCTAGAAACAATGAATTAAAAAGGTTTTTTTTTGTTTTAAAGACAGGAGTAACTTGTGTTAGGAATAAACACATATATTTTAATGTGATCAATTGTAAAGTTTTTTTTTTATTTTTGAAAAAACAAATTAACACACTGAAAAAATAAAATTATGATATAATTGATATTTCTATATTTAGATAATTCACAAATCAATTGTAAATGTTCACAAAGTTTTTTCAATACTATTTTTGGCACCAATCTTTTCATTAGTAAATCAAAGAATAATGCCTATGTTTCTTCTTCATTTGTTCACTGGTTTACTGCGAGGTTAATTCAGTCAATACATAATATTTTACTACAACAGTATAAGGAACAAATTTAGTTACTTATCTATAAGCTTTTTATAATATTGTTCAATTATTACATTTCATTATTCTACTAATTATAAAAGCCATTATGTTCATGGCAAGAGTGAGGATTACTAAGGCATAAATATTATTTCCTAGGCTCTTTGTACTTAAATAATTTGTTCTTTTCACCCAAACAATCTCATTGTTCCTCCATTAGAACCAAATTGTGTCATATGGTTTTATCTAGTGACTTGTCAATGTCATCTAGTAGTGCAAATCTCTGACTGCTAAGAATGAAAGTCTAATTTTGAATATGAGAACAAACAATGAGAAGGCTCTTTTTTTTTTACATAGTGAATGGCTTTTTCTACAAAGTCAATATCAGGTAATTACAATGTGTGAGAAGTTGCTCTAGAGATCAATGGTGACATATTCTCTCCCCGCCTCCCCATAACCCAACATTTCTCTACTCAAATGAGTGTCATCTCCAAAGAAAAGATTTCAAATTGCAGCAGAAAAATGAAAGATGTCCATAAATGGTTGCCTCAATATCAGAGTTGTAGAGATAAGCCCAGCCCATTAGGGGGTGTGTTCACCTCGGGCTAATGTTTACATATAAATCTGGGGAGCGTGAGCCCACCAGCCTCTCTGCTTCCCTGTTCTTTGCTGGAACTTGTGGTTCTGTAAGTCTAATTCCCCATTAAAGCTATATATATTATTACAATCTGTCTGAATTCATTTACACCCGAAACATTTTGGAGCCCAACGTGGGGCTTTTTTTGCCCCCATCCCAGTACGGGGGGGGGGCGGGCACAAGCTTGATCTTTCCCAGCCTTTGCGAGCAAGTTAGCTACCGGAGCTCAGGAAGCGCCACTGGAATCAAGCGTTTAGCCTGCTAGCTTTCACAGCGTGCCCCCTAATGGGCTGGGCTTATACACAGAGTCAGACATAATTCAAGAGTAACACAATTGCGAGTTAATAGTAACAAACTGGTAATCACCTTGGTTGGGTACAAGCTGGGAGAATACACAACCTAAAATCGTAAATTAACTTCAATGTGTAATGAACATTATATGCAAATAGCTAAATGATAAACTCTTACATGAGTTTCTAGAAAGTAAGTAGTCATAGAATGAGCATAGGAATAAATGTTTTTCAGAGGACTACTCTGTGTAGAATAGATATGTATATGAACTGCTGGGATTGCTCTGACACTCTTCCTTATGGTCATGCTAATTTCTTCTAACTTTATAAACTGAGCTGACATAATTAACATTGAGACAAATAGAACATATTTTCTAGAGGGACTCATGTATGACAAAATTCAAGACAGCTTTATAAAGTAAAATGAAAACAAATTCTAAGTAAAATTTGGGAAATATGCATAATTGTGACCAATTTCACTCTGCCTTTTCAATACATACCAGAAACAGCTTAAGTGGGTATAGGTATGGTATTTCCCTAAAAAAACCCACACTTTCTCTATCATGCTGTATACTATGGTAGTCTGAATATAATTGGTCCCTATAATCCTATAGGGAGTGACACTATTAGGACCGGTAGCTTGGTTGGCGTGGGTAAGGCCATGTTAGAGGAAGAGCATCACTGTGAGGGAAAGCTTTGAGATTTTCGGTGCTCAGGATACTGCCCAGTGTCTCAGTCGACTTCCTGTTTCCTGCAAGATATAGAATTCTCAGTTATTACTCCAGTACCATATCTGTCTGCATGCCACCATGCTCACTGCCACAATTAGAATGAATTGAGCCTCTGAAATTGTAAGCAAGTCACTCCAATTAAATGTTTTACTTTATAAAGAATTGTTGTAGATAATAGAAGCCCTAACTAAGATATAAACTACACATTAAAAACAAGAATATTAGCTATTATTTAAAATCTAAATATTGATCCCCATTTTAGTAACAAACTCAACAATATAATTAGTGAAAAATGAGATTTTCTATTTCATGTTTTAGAAAGATCATTCTTCTTTCACTATTTAAATACCCTAGCTATTTAAAGTTATATTAATCTTTATATATAACTACTTTAAACTTTTCCACAAATCTTTAAGAGTTATCATGCACATTATTCTGAGGGAAATATTATTTTAAACATTTATAATGTATTTCATACTTCATATTTGTCTGTTCAATGGAATTCTTTTTTTGTTTGTTTGTTTGTTTTTGTTTTCTTGAGGCAGGGTTTTTCTGCATAGCTTTGGAGCCTATCCTGGAACTAGCTCTTGTAGACCAGGCTGGCCTCAAACTGACAAGAGATCCATCTGCATCTGCCTCCATAGTGCTGGGATTAAAGATGTCTGACACCACCACCCGGCTCAATAAAATCTTTATATAATCTTTCTTATTACATTTATTTATTTATTTCCTATGCATGTGACCACACATGTACCATGTGATTTGTGGAGGTCAGAGGTCAACTTGCAAAATTTGGTTTTCTGCTTGTAATATGTGTTTCCCAAGAACTTAATTAGGGTACTCAGGATCGGAACTTTACCAACTGAACCATCTTGATAATATTGGCATATTAAAGCAGTGGTAAGTTTTGTCTTGAAACTTAAAATAATTTGTTAAATAGCAACTAAATATCACATGTTAGCATTTAAACTATCAATATGTTAAGAAATGGATATATATATATCCGAAA
>NW_004949099.1:17230796-17232998 GCF_000317375.1 Microtus ochrogaster | reverse complement strand
TATTTTATTTCTCATCAGAGATGCTTCTATTTGTAATAGATTAAGACTAACACAGAGACATCTACTGTTCAAGGTGAAGAGAATATGAGATTGCAGAATGCTCAACCCTAAATGGAAAATATATAACAAATCTTCTTTTCCTATGACTCAGGGATCACTGTGGAAAGATAGGAGGAAAGAGGTTGAGACATAAAAGGAAGATGACTATAAAGAAAATGTGTCTTCTGCATGTAGTGGGGTAGCTGTAATATAAACTCAGAGAAGTAGTGTTGTAACAGTCTGAATAAGTCTATGCAAGCCTAAGTCAGTCAAATACCAGTATAGAGAAGGGGGTTGGGCACCAAGTTTTATCTGTAGGTGAGGAGCTATTAGAAATTGTTATGACCATGAACAGGATAGACAGCTTGTTCTAAGAGTATGGTTATGTGGGATGTCCTTCTATATATGTGTTGCTTTTTATTAGTAGTAGTATAAAGCTGTTTTTGGCCAATGGCTCAGCAAAGTAAAGCCAGGTGGGAAATCTCAAAAGGGATATATAGAGATTAGAAGGAGTCAAAGAGATGCCATGTAGCTGCTAAAGGAGAAAGATGCTAGAACAGAACCTTACCCTAGGTAAGCCAAAGCTTCATGGCGATACACAGCTTAATTAGAAATTGATTAATTTTAACTGTAAGACTTAGCTAGAAATACACATGAGTCCTTTACTTAATGGTGTTGTAATTAATATCAGGTCTGGGTGGCCAGAAACAAACAAGAGGTCTCCGTTAGCAAATGGTGCCAACGTGTGACAAGAATTTCCACATAAAGTCTAAAATAGCTTTTTTTTTTTTAAAATGTTTCTAGACAGACAAGAACAGAGTTAAGCATGAATTCTTGGTAGCAGGATTTTTTTTCAGATAGGCTTCGTTTGCTAGCAGCAAGCAAAGGCATGGCTCCTTTACAAGAAGGATTCCTGTCTCAGCATTAGCAGCAAAGGCTGCAGGACTTCTTTGAGAGATGGTTTCCTGGTTCAAGCTGGCAGCATGAACTCTGGCAACATGCTACGAGTTACTTACTGGTGACATAGACCTGATGCATCTTAAAGCTGGGGTAGTGAGCATGGCTAACAGAGGCAGTAAATATACCTCTGCCATTTTAGATGGGGCAGAGCAAACAGGTAGAGCTGCGGGGTTGGTCCTAGCCACCCCTGCTTAGCATTTAAGAAAAAAAAAAGGTGCTCCTGGTCAGAAAATGGTTAGTGATATGTAATAAATACAGAGTCAGAAAATAAAAGACCTCTGAATGGGTCACAATGTTATATACATGTACATGGACTTAAGAAAGAAAGAAGGAGTATAGATAGCCATAGATTAAAAGAGTAAAGATAGTAAACTAAATATCAAAAAATAATAGTGAAAAAAAGGCCACCTAAAGATGGAAAATACAGATATTCTGGATTATGTATACTATTATGTTTTGTTTATTTTTTTTACTGTGAATAAGCTAAGTACAGAAAGACATTTCATTGGGCTGCTAAATGAAACAAATATGTATATTTTAACGGTATCTTGACTCCAGTGTTTGAATCTAAGGATATGTTAGTTTGGAAAAGAGGTTTTGCTTTTGTTTCCACAGAAGATGGGAAACTGTCCTTTCAGACTAATGCGATTTGATGGAACAAGACCCCTGATAGTTCTTTATGAACCTAAAAAGTCTTTCTCATACAAACATCAGGAAGCATTTTGGAAAAAAGAACAAACACCCAAAATGATTTTTTACAAATGTTTGTTTTCATTTAAAGGGAGTTGATTATAAATTGCTATATGGTCACAGTCAACTTTTTCTTTTTTAGAAAAAATGAGAAATATGATTTAGAGATTAATACTTTGAATTGCTATGGATCTTGTTCTATTGATACAAATTTAAGGTCAATTTTGGCATTATATATATATATATATTTCTACCCTTGTTTAAGGTATTATGTTTATGCAGCTCATTTAAAAATGTATGTATAAAAGTTTTTATAGTTAAGAAATACAGATAAATAGTCATCTGTAATTCATCAAACTTTTAATTATGTTAGTTAGATTTTCTAGATATGTAGAGATATATTTCAGTTAGACAGATAATCTTCAGCACTCCAAAAATCTACAGAATATGGCATTTAAAAGGTTTTAAGAACTTACACATTTCTTAACAGTGAGACATGTCTGCTACTGTCCA
>NW_004949099.1:17227976-17230272 GCF_000317375.1 Microtus ochrogaster | reverse complement strand
AAAGTTAGTCTTTCTTTTAATTAGAGAGAAAAGGGGAAATGATGTGAGGTGTGTTTCTTCCTCTCTCTCTCTCTTTCTGTATATATATGTGTGTGTGTGTGTGTGTGTGTGTGTGTGTGTGTGTGTGTATACACACATATATATATGTTGCTTTTTATTAGTTGATAAATAAAACTGTTTTGGTAAATGGTTTAGCAGAGAAAATCCAGGTGGGAAATCTAAATATCTCTGTAGATACAAGATGATATAGATATAGAGAAAGTAGGAAGAGTCAAAGTGATGCCATGTAGCTTTCAAAGGAGAAAGAAGTCTGGCAAGCCACAGATTTGTGGTGATACACAGATTAATAGAAATTGGTTAATTTAAAATGTAAGAGCTAGCTAGAAATACATATGAGTCATTGGCTGGATAGTGTTGCAATTAATATAGTAATGTATAGTATGTAAAAGAAACACTTCTAAAGCTTTAATCACATATTCAACACTACAAGCTAAAATAGTGAAAGACTTCAACACCCCACTTTCACCACTAAACAGAAAAATCAGAGAAAAAAATTTACAGAGAAATAAGGGAACTAACAGATGGTATGACTCAAATGGGCTTAACAGATATCTATAGAACATTCCATCTAAACATAAAAAAACCCTTCTTATTAGCACCTCATGCAAGCTTCCCAGAAATTGACCACATAAACCAAACAAACCTCAACAGATATAAAACGTTATTCCAAGCAAATTCTTCACAGACTTCAGAAGAATGGTACTCAACTTCATATGAAAAAGCAAAAATTCCAGGATAGCCCAAACAATCCTGTACAATAAAGAAATTCTGAAGGCATCACAATCCCTGACTTCAAACTCTACTACAGAGCTACAGTATAGAAAACAGCCTGGTATTGGCATAAAAACAAACAGGAGGACCAATGGAACTGAATCGAAGATCCAGCTATTAATCCACACACCTACAAACAACTAAATTTTGACAAAGAAGCAAAAATATAAAATGGAAAAAGAAAGCACCTTAACAAATGGTACTTACATAACTGGATATCAACTTATAGAAAAATGAAAGTAGATCCATATATAATACCATGCACAAAACTCAAGTTCAAATGGATTGAAGACCTCTACATAAAGGCAGCCACACTGAACCTCATGAAAGTGAATGTGGGAAGTATACTTGAATGCATTGGCACCAGAGACCACTTCCTAAATATAACGCCAGTAGTACAGACACTGTAAGATACAATAAATGGGACCTCTTGAAACTGTAAAGCAAAGGACAAAATGTCTGCCTACAGAATGGAAAAAGATCTTTATTAACCCCATATCAGACAGAGATCTGATCTCCAAAATAAACAAAGAATTCAAGAAATTGGCCATCAAAAGAAAAAGGAATCTAATTCAAAAATGGAGTACAGACCTAAACAGAGAACTCTCAGCAGAGGAATCTAAAATGGCTGAAAGACGCTTAAGGAAATGCTCAATATCCTTAGGCATCAGAGAAATACAAATCAAAACAACTCTGTGATTCCATTTTACAACTATTAAGAATGGTCAAGATTTCATCTTATAACTATAAGAATGGCCAAGATCAAAAACAGTGATGACAATTCATGCTGGAGTGGTTGTAGGGTAAGGGGATACTTGTGCATTGCTGGTGGGAGTGCAAGCTGGTACAACCCCTTTGGATGTCAGTATGGCGATTTCTCAGGAAGAATTACTACTTGGTCAAGGAGGAAATAAAGACAAATATTAATGACTTCCCTGAATTCATTGAAAATGAATGCATAACATATCCAAACTTATGGGACACAATGAAAGCAGTGATAGGAGGAAAGTTCATAGCACAAAGTACCTTCATAAAGAATTTGGAGAAATCTCATACTCGTGACTTAACAACACACAGGCAAGCTCTAGAACAAAGAGAAGCAAACACACTCAAGAGGAGTAGAGGGCAGAAAATAATTAAAATTCATGCTGAAATAAACACAATAGAAGCAAAGAGGACAATACAAAGAACCAATTAAACAAAAAGTTGGTTGTTTGAGAAAATTAACAAGATAGAAAAATCCTTATCCAAACTAAATGACACAGAGAGAATACCCAAATTAACAAACTCAGAAATGAAGGAGAGGACATAATAACAGACATTGAAGAAATTCAGACAATCATTAGGTCATACTTAAAAAACCTGTACTCCACAGAATTGGAAAACCTAAAATAAATGGAAAAATTTCTTGACAGATGTCACATACCAAAATTAAACAAAGATGAGATAAATAATTTAAACCTAC
>NW_004949099.1:17215370-17227876 GCF_000317375.1 Microtus ochrogaster | reverse complement strand
TTACACAAATAGAAACAAAAGTAATAATCCAAAGTTCTTCTTATTATAAGGACCCAGTTATCTTGAATCCCAAAACATACAAAGACTCAACTAAGAAAAAGAATTACATGCCAATTCCCTCATAAACATTGATGCAAATATATTTAACAAAATACTGCCAAACTAAATCAAAAAATGCATCAAAAATAGTACCCACCATGATCAAGTAAGCTTCACCCCAGAGTTGTAGGGATGGTTGAACATACAAAAAGCTGTAAATGTATCCACCATATAAACAAACTGAAAAAATTTAAACAAACAAACCACATGATCACCTCATTAGATACTGAAAAAGCATTTGACAAAATCCAACACTCCTTCCTGATAAAAGTCATGGAGAGAGCAGGGATCCAAAGATCATACCTAACTATAATAAAAGGAGTATACAGCAAACTGAAAGCCAATATCAAGTTAAATATATTTTGTCATCAAAGATCCTTCATCCAGTAACTGATGGAAACAAATACAGGGACCCAGACCCAAATATTAGACTGAACTTGAGGAATCAAATTGAAGGGAGGAAGGATCAAGTACATCACAAGGGAACCCACAGAAACAACTACCCTGATTCATAGGAACTCACAGAGTCTCAACCAACAACCAGGGAGCCGGCATGGGACCAACATAGGCACTCTACATATATGTGACAGTTGTGTAACTTGGTCTATTGGTGAGACTTCAGACAATGGGAACAGTGTTATTTCCTAATGCTTTGGCTGGCTCTTCAGAATCTATTCTTCATACTGGACTGCTTTGATCAGCCTAAATACAGGGGAGGGGTGGTATTTAGTCTTATGACAACTTGATAAGTCATGCTTTGCTGATAACCATGAGAGGCCTGTTCTTTTCTGAAAAGGATAAGAAGAGAAGGGAATTGAATGAGGGGTATGTGAAGGGGAGTCGGAGACAGGAAATGGGGGGATAAGAGGGAAGGGGGATACTACAGTCAGGACATAAAAGCAATCAATCAATCAATAAAAATAATATTATTAATTAAATATTAATAAAATATGTTACTGGCTTTAAATAGTTGTGTTTCTCAAATTAAGTGTTCAGTGAAAGAAGTTTCCTTTGACCTTTGTCACACCTACATCCTATATTTTGACATATTTTAAAATACTATTTCCTTTATCTCAGAAATGTTTAACATCCTAGTTAAAGATTTTCCTCTTAAGTGTGCTCAATTTTGTATGGCTCTGATTTTATAAGCTAGTCTTTTGTTATCAATTTATAATTTAATTACACTGTTGGTCAAGAACATACTTGATATAATCTTTGCTTTTTCCAATTAGTAACAGTTGAGTTTATAGTTTACTATGCTCATTTTTTTCACATAAACATGGGAAGAAACTGTCTCATGTTTTCCCTTCAAGCTAACCCTCAAGGATATTTGCAAGTAATGTTTCTAACATTTAACATGTGCTCATGATGAGCTTTAGGAATTAAATTCCTCCCATCTCCATTGTACATAGCAGCTCACACTTCTTCACATTCCTGCGCTTGGAATCATCAACTTCTATTTCTTTTTGACGTTTCCTACCAGTGTCAATCTGTGTCTTTCCAGTTGTGCAAGTGTACAAACTTCCCTCGCCCCTTCTCATTCCTGAGACTTCTGGTCATGTAAGTCCTCTAGCCATGCTTTGGAACAGTTACAGATTTAAAGTTATTTTGACTGTCTTTCTTGTTATGTAAAATGTAAATGTAGTACTCTTTCCAATCTGTATAGCACACAAGAACATCTTGTTATTAATTTAATTCTGTTTCTAAAATACAGAATACATCCCTCACTGTCTATTTCTATACTCAGAATCCATGTTAAAGTATCATCCACATGATTTTCAGAAGTTATAAGGATGTGTGGTACTCTACATAGCTAATAGCACTATATTTTATCATAGTTTTTACAGAATGAAATCACAATCTCAAAGGAAGTAATGAAAATATTATACACTGCTTTAATAATTCAAATTGGTTCATGATCTGTTACATTTTTGCTTAATCATGTGAGAAAAGTTTCATTACAGGAATGAAAGAAAAAAACAATAGAATCAGTGAACATATCTTAGAGTAAGATTTAGTTACTGAATCACGAAGAAATGAAGCTAGTGGTGCAGAACCAAGTAAAAACTGGATCAAAGAGCCCCAAACCTTCATCTACCAATTGACATGCAGAGGTAACAAACTCCATGAGGATCTTTTTGTCACTGTTTACAACAGTGACCCATGCTAGCTGCTTTTGTATATCTGACATTTAACTGCATTATAACATACTGTTTGAGAAAAGCTTTTTGCAGGCAAACACATCAGGCTCCAATTATGGCTTTCAGCTTAAGTTAGCCAAGGTTGACTTCTAGAATTCATTAGACTTCTAAAAATTAGCCTTATACTAAAATACTTCATCATTATTCCAGAGAGCATGAAGATTGACTTTGAGCTGCCAACGGATGCTTGGCAAAGAAAACCCACTGTGATCATGTGTTTGCTATTAATTTTCCTTAAATTTGGAAGTACAGCAACTTCTATTTTTAACATGATATTCTTGATTAATGAAAAAAATACAGTGTTGGCTAGACATAGCTGAATTCTAAATCTAGCCACGTACTAGTGAGAGAAATATTCAACAATATTACCTACAGGTACTTCTGCACCCACAAAATGAGAATTTAAAATATCTACCGCTCCAAATAGATACAAATAATTTAGATGAAAAACCCATATCTTGATTACTTCCAGTCTTATTATCTTTAATATCATACAGCTGGAGAATATCAGATCCCAGATGCAATTACAGATCTGTTTATAAATTTTGACCAAAATAAGAAATATCACTATTTCTTAATGAGTTTCCATTTTAAATGTCACAATAAAGATTAAGAAGACTAAAAAAGAAATTTTTCACAGCTGATAACAAAACAATATTGGGGGGGTTAAAAACTGACTTCGATACTAAGAGAGACATACATAGATTTAATATCCACGGAAAGTAGAAAAAGACAAGATCACCTGAGTAAATTAGGAGCATGGGGACATTGGAAGAGAAAAACGTAGAGCTCAATAAAAATCAATAAAATAAAAAAAAACTGACTTCAATACTAAGTTTTATCTTCAATTTGTATTTTCAAAATAATTAGGTAGAGGAATAAGTTAATTTTGGATAAACTAATACTTCTATTTTCAAACATTAAATGATTATATGAAAGGATTGAAGTCATTCCATATGTTACTATATAGAGAGATATCCTTAGTTCTTTATATTGAGGAAGAGATACTTATCAGTAATACTCATCAGTAATACCCATCAGTTTAGATCATGAAACCCAATATGGTGGTGTATTGAGTTTTTTATAATATTTGAGACTTAGTGATGTTTATGACTCATTTATTTATTTTAATTACTAATTTGATTTCTATCTCCCAAAGGAAAACATAAGATTTATCTTTAAAACCTTATTAATCTATTTCCATAACAGTAACAGGACAACAGTTCAGTATAAGTTCATTCAAAGTACAAATTAAACCTATAGCCCCATCAGACTTTTCTAACAAGTAAATAAATGTGAGTAATTCTTACCAGTTAGGAATTTCTCTTGAATGTTGCAATATTTTCTTCCATGGGATTTTTTTTATTTGTCTTACAGTTGAAATAATTGTTAACAACTGTTTTTGACATAATGCACAGCTTTTCATTATGACTGTTAACATTTTCTGCTAAATGGGATTTTTTTTAATTGATAGATGTTGATTTAAGTATAAGTATAGCCACTTGAGGCTGAAGAGGTGGCTCAGTGGTTCAGATCACTGGTTGCTCTTACAGAGAACCTGAGTTTGATTGCCAACATAAACATGGCAGCTCACAATTGTCTTTAACTCTGATTTTAGGGATCCAATGCCCTCTTTTGTCCTCTGCAGTTAACAAGCATACACATTATATACAGACATATATTCAAGCAAAATATATGTCTCACATTTATTTACTTGTTAGAAAAGTCTGATGGGGCTATAGGTTTAATTTGTACTTTGAATGAACTTATACTGAACTGTTGTCCTGTTACTGTTATGGAAATAGATTAATAAGTTTTTAAAGATAAATCTTTAAGTTTTCCTTTGGGAGATAGAAATCAAATTAGTAATTAAAATAAATAAATATATATATATATGTAAAATAATATAATAAAAAATTGAAAATACAAAAATTTATGGAAAAACATTCAAAATATATTTAATTTCATGTGCAACCAAATAATGTACTGAGAAATAGTCTCAGGAGACTTTTCTTTGTTCTGGAGTTTCAGTATCATTCAGAGTAATATCCAATTATATTTTCTATCCTGTTTTATAACCATTGTAAAAGTCAATATGCATAATTTCACCAGCTTCTGGCTTTTTCCATAACCTTTGCTTCTTACAGGAACACTGCTGTTCAATCTCCAAACTCCTATTCATTATTTCATCTATTTACTTTAGTGGTTATCAGCTCTTTGTAGTGTCTGTGCTACTGTTAAGGAATATTCTAAGACCACTAAAGTAAAATGGCTGGCTTTACTATGTACATGAAGCTTAAGATCTACTTCACTGCTTCAGGGTATAGACTTAGACTCCACATATCTAAATTCAGATCCTTTCTCTGCTGCATACCGGCTGTGAATTATCTGTATTTTGCCCAAGTAGCTTAAGTGTAAATTAGAGACAGTACAATCTACTGTTGAGTGTTGTAAGATACTAACGTGACATTATTATAACCTCTTACTGCACCGAGGAACACTAACAGCCGAAATTATTCAGATGTTGAGAACACCTTTAAAAATAAATCCTAAAAAGTTCTCTTCTTACTAAGTTACAGCTGACACTTGTGTGTAAAATCGTAGCTGCTTTGTTGACATAAATAAAATACAACGCAGAACTAACAATTTGCCGTCTTTCTAAACATTCTGAAAACGATTCTCTGCAGATGACCCCAGGAGGCACTTAAGATACTTCTGAGAATGATAGCCGTCTTCAAATGCACAGACACAGCGTGTGTGAGTGCACAGATGTATTCTGAAGACTTTCAGACGGCTGAACTGAACCCCAAAGGTGGAAGCCATGAGAGGCAAATGACAGCTCAATATAAAGAATTGTTTTGAAAATAGACCTACCTTTTCAGAGAAAAGACTGATGTGGCCATCCCTAGCCCGATCTAAAGAGCAAAACATACATAGTATCCTTGCCCCAAGGAACCTTTTATTATTCCAAATACTTTAAATACCATATTATTCTGGCCCCTTCGCATGGAAACCTGTCTTTTCCTTACTGATACTGGTTCTTAGACAAAGCTGATATTGAAGAGACATGTAAGCAATAACCACAAGATGGGCACACATTTCCCACCTCTTTACTACTCTTTCTTAGCTCTCTATTTTAATTCAAAGTCCTTTCATGCCCTATATTTTCTGTCTATATAAAATAGTGTTGTCCTTTGGAAGTATAGCCAATTCCAGACCTTCACACTGTTTAAACAATCCAATAGGCACTTTCCCCATCGTTTTGTGCTTGTTCTGAGTGGGAGGAACAATAGAATGTTTTTTGTTTTTTTTTTGATTATGCTGAAAATGAGTACAAGACAGAGTCCTTAGAGATGGGGATTTTCTGATTTTGGAGAATCTATGAAACTGACTGCTTCAAAGAAGCATTTTGGTACAATCTCACCATCAGAAGCCTTTGATTTTCCTTTCTCAGCAACACGATTTTCTGCGTAACAGTGTAAAATATGGGGGAAATTAAGTGAATGACTTCTGTGAGAAATAGAAAGGTGTAAGATTTCTGTAAATAGAATCATACTTTCCCCTGACGGACAAGTGTGTTGGTTAACAAATGCAGTAGATATATGTAAGAGACCAAAGGGTAGGATTCATACTTTTTATTTGAATTAACTCAAAGACGAAAGGATCGCAGATATAAAAAAATAGAAATAAAAAACCCTTAATTCCAGTGTTGGATATATTAATGACACAACACAACAGTGACGTAGAACTCTGTGCTTTTGAAATGACATTTTGTCTTAGATAAGAGTATGAACTGTTAACACTTGAGAGGTAAAATTATATTCACTTCTCATAGTTCTAGAGGTCAGAGAACATAATATCAAGGTTCTGGCAGACTTGGGTCCTAGTGAAAGCCCTCTTTGTGATTTTCAGACATTACCCTGATCTGAAATGATCAGATCTGAAAACACTGTCAGAAGATCAGTCCCTGCATCTTTCCCTTCCTATTAAAATACCAATTTCCTGTGCTCCTCCCACAACAGCTGTATCTTAACACAATCACCCCTCTAAGCTCCTAACCACAAATATTGCATCTTCTTAGGGTATTATCATATTAAGAGGTGGTCACAAAAATTAATTATGTAACAGACCATCTTTTATGTCCAACCAGGGATATATCTGCTGCAGGAAGGGTTGAGCTCCCATCATTTGTTCACTACATACACACAGTGCATCTACCAAGTAGAAGGCACTGTGTTTTCTATGATACTATTACCCTAGAAGAGATCACATGTTTCTATTAGAAGGTTCTTTCATTAAGTAGAACATCGTCAACTTTGAATTCTTATGATTTCCTACATGACTATTCTCCCTCTGCTGCTACTGCCACTGCACTGTAGTAAAAAGCTATTTTCCCATCATCAAACTAAACATTTCCACTGTCCTGTGAAATATAACATCCAGTACTAATTCACTTCTGGTAAATTAATGAATGCTGGATGAATGAATAATATGAATTTTAGGGAAGAGGTTAAAAATTAGCATCCAAATTAACTGAATGTAGGTAATTGTGCAGGGCACTTATAGAAAATCTGTAAGATTTAAAATTCTACTTGGTACAAAAGATCATAATTCATCTCAGGACACCAGAGTTTCCACTTTCTAATGATTACCTCTCTCCTTCAATGTATCATTTTTCAAAGCAAAAAGACAGAACACTATCTTTTCTTTACTCTTATCAATTTTGATATTGATGAAAATTGAAAGAGATTGAATAGGACTAATATTTTTAGAATTACAAAAAGATGAGATTTTGCCAATGATATAGTATAAGGATATTATTTTTGTTCATGTTGTTTATTTGGTTATTGGAGCAGGTAGAGAAGTTAGTCTATATGCAAAAAATAATTAAATTTCTAACTTCCTGTTGTTCCTTAAGAAAGTACAAGCCTCAGAAATTTTGATTATATAAAGAAATAAATATAACCCCAAATTTTATATGACTTATCTTCTGATTCTTTATTCACATGTCCACTGCCCTAACCCTTTATCAAACTGTCTACTTCAGAAAAGCTCAGAATCATGTCATACTCATAGTGGAAAAAGTCAAAAGAGAATTCAATGTTATAAAGTGAATGTTAGAAGAACCATTACAATAATGATACTTAGGAACTATTGTTAATATTGCTTAGCTGTTGTCCACCTCAGTACAAACATTCACTCTGTGCCCCTCTAAGCTTATAATTTTCATCTATTGATTCAGTTTGACAGCCAGGTTTTTCACCATCAAAGAATGGATCTTACTAGGTTGGTTTCAGTCACATGCAGATATGCAGTTACACTGAGGGTTAGAGCACAGTGGGTTCAGTACCAACGAAACCAAGAAGAGGATTCTGGACTAAGTGGAGCGTTGGAATCTTTTCCCAAGAATAAACAAGGAAGTGATGGCAGAGATGGCAGATTCACTACACACCTTATAATCTGTCCCACATATTTGACATAAGTATGTTTTTAGGTCAGATTTCTAAATTAACAGCAGACAACCCCTCTAGGATTCCATAAACTTAATGGGTTTGATTCTTAACTATCACCATTAGCAGCACAATAGGAAGTGAACCTATTAGAAAATATTTAGTTTGTATAAAAGAACAAAAAATAACTAAATGAATTTAAAAATGAAAACAATGATTTCCAGCAACCCTTATAATTATGTTGTGGGGATTTTTTTGGCTGAACTTCATAATTCCCATTGATTTTTTCTCTTGGAAGTCATTATACTTTAAATATTAGATTATTACAGACTTAATCTGATCTAGTTTACATTTATAGTAAATCTTTTTTAAAAGCCCACTTTCATCCAAATTATAAATTCCTCTAAATTAAAGCATTATAGACATTTATTTATTCAGCCAAATCTAAGTACTTTTTCAGTATTTTGAAAATTACAAAAGGGTTTGATCACATGGGGTCACACCCGGCATGCTAAGGGTGCAGAGAGTGAGAGGGAGGGCAGGGGGGTGGTCAATCCTCACAGGTGCTCTACGCTATCTTGGTTCCCTTTCCCAACCTCTGGATAGGCCATAGAAGGTGCTAGAGTTTGAGAGAGCCTGCTGGTTCCCAGAGAATTCCCCGCCAGGCCACGGCACCCCACCCTAATCTCACCTCTTCTCCCACCTCACCCCTCCTCATCCCCCGGGGATTGAAGGGTGACTCCCCTCCCAGTGATCTTTAACCCTATTCACCAGAACACAGTGTCTCAGTACCTGCACAGAAGCAGAGAGGACATGCTGCACCACCCACAGAACACCCATTCCATGTGGTAGCCAGAATCATGTTGGTTGTGGTGACGTTGACCCTAGACCTAGATGTCCCTCAACATAAGAATGGATAAAACAAACATGGCATACTTACACAATAAAGTACTACTCAGCTGTTAAAAAATAACATCATGAAATTTGCAGGCAAATTGATGGAACTAGAGATATGGTATATATTCACTTATATGTTGACATTAGTCGTTCAATAAATAATAGCCAATCAACAATCTGTAGACCTAGAGAGGTAGGTGTAGAGGGACTCATGGAGAATACATGAATCTCCCTGGAAGGGGAAATAGAACAGATTTTACAGGTGGACTGGAGGGTGGGCAGCGATTGGAATGGAGAGAACAGGCAGACAGGGGGACATGAGATAGAGCTGAGGTCATGAATTTAGGAAGAGAGTAGAAACTGAGGAGTGTTTGAGTGATGATATGGAAACCTAGTTCAGTAGAAACTTCCTAAAACTTATGGAACTGATCCTAATGAAGTCCCCTAGTAATGAGACGTACAGGGTCCCAACTGACCATCTCTTGTCACCAAACAGGATTCATGTAACCAGATCGGGTTGTATTTAAGTTGGGATTGAGTAGATGGCCAAGGGCATCCCATGAAAATTCCCAAACAATTCAGCTTATTGCTAAAATACTGGGATACTCCCTGTCAAATGACAGGGGGTTGCTTTCTAAAGTCAACACTCAACAACTCATTGAACACAGAGAAGGTGAGCTGGTGCCTACATGTAGCCTTCACCCCTATGTTCTAGTGTCTTTTGTGCATAAGTTACTCTGCAGGCTGCTAAAAGTGAAAAGTAAACTTCAACCCAACCACAAAAGCTCTGACCTACAATCTCTCCTTCCTGCAAGATATGATAGGGCAATTGTGGCACTGAACTTGTAGGACTAGCGAACCAATGTCTGATGTGACTTTAGGCTACTCCAAGAGGCAGAACCCTACCTGACATTGCTTAGGTGACCAAGAAATATAGACTAGATAGCTCAAAGACCTAAGGTTAAACAAAACATGATTGGTCTAAAGAATACATATCAAGAAAATGACCCCAAATGATATTATGCTGTACATTAATAGATCAGTGCTTTATTCAGTCTTTATTAGAGAAGCTTCCTCTGCAGCAGATGTAAACAGATGCAGGGACCCACAGCCAGACATTATGCTGAGAGTCTTTGGAACACTCAGCTCTAAGTGGGATTTTTCCATTAGATCCCTCAGAGCTCAGCAAACCCTAGGAAAGAGGAGCTGAAAAAAGTGTAAGAGTCAGAGGGGATGGAGTACATCAGGAGACCAAGGCTCTCTGACTCAACTAAGCAAGGCTGATATGAACTCCCAGATATAGATGCATCAAGAACATGGCTGACACAGGGAGTTACCAGGTCTTCTGTGTATATAATGTAGCTTTCTGCTTAATATCATTATGTAAATCCTTATTATTTAAATGAGTTGGTCCCTGATTTTTATGTCTGCTTTTAGGATTCTATTCCTTCTACTGGGTTGCTTTGTTCATTCTTAATGTAGTGGCTTTTTCTTATTATATTTTATTTTGTCATGTTTGGTTGTTATCTCTTAGAAGCCTGTTTTTTTTTCTAATGAGAGACAGAAAGGAAGTGGATCTAGATGGGGAAGATAGGTGGAGAGGAGATAGGAAGAGTTGAGAGAGGAAAAATTGTAATCAGGGTACATTGTATGAGAGAAGAATCTATTTTCAAAAAAAGAAAAACTATGACTACTTTGATTATTAAGAAATTCTCTTAAGGAGTATAAAATAATAAATAATTTTGCAAAACTTAAAACACAGACTGAAACATTTAATATTTAATATTCTCTCTGTAGAATACCTGTTATACCTGTTATATTCTCCTTAGAATCAATGAATTTCCAAAAAATAATGTAGCTATGCCTGTTGTCATGGTTTGTATAGGTATGACCACCATAAACATGTGCTTAAATCTTTGATCATAGGGAGTGGCACTATTAGGAGGTGTGACCTTGTTGGAGTAGATGTTGACATTTTTGGCGGAAGTGGCAGTCTTTGAGGTCTCATATATGTTCAAGCTATGTCCCGCACACAGTCTCTACTTCTGCTGCCAGCAGATCAAGATGTAGAACTCTCAGCTCCTTCTCCAACACCATGTCTGCCTACATACCATCATGTCCCACCATGATGAAAATAGATTAAATCTCTGAAACCGTAAGCCAGTCCCAACTAAATGTTTTCCTTCGTAAGAGTTGCCATGGTCATTGTGTCTTTTCATAGTAAGAGAAACCCAAACTAAGATACCCGCTAATAATAAATAATGACATTTCATAATATTCTAAAGGCATATACACATTTAAATAACCTGTATTTTGCCCAAATTCCACAAAATAAAAGCTATTTCATGTAACAAAAACATACAGTGTAGAAAATCCTTTGCCATTTTCATTTCCAAGACTTTGTCAGTGCCACAGAGACACTCTCAAGTACTTCTATGCATGACTTGTGCCATTTATTCAAAACACACTTTGCTGAACCCTAAACATCACTCTGAGAACATGGAGTGCTTTCTACTATAACTTTTCTGGATGTGCTTGCTCCCGGTCATGTTATTAGAAAAATACAACTATTTGCCTTTTCTTTAAAATATTCAGGAAACAAAAGGAGGGCAGGGGAAGATGTCTCACTTCGCAAAGTGCTTGTTTGGCAGGCATAAGGACCTGAGTTCCGTGCTTAGAGCTCATGCGAAAAAGCCTGGAATGGCGGTGTGTGCTACAATGTCTGTTGAGAATTCAGAGACAGGCAATTCTACGGAACTTGTAGGCCAATCAGCCTAGCTTATTGTAAAGTCCTAGGTGAGTTAGAGAGGCTATGCCCCCTAGTAATTAATTAAAAGTTAGGGAGTATCTGAAGGATATTTGAGGTTCTCCTCGAACCTTAACATACATGCACACATAAGTATACCCCAATACATGAACACATAACACAGTGGTAAACAATTAGCAGCATTAGCCACATCTGCCTATGTTATTTTATTTTCATCTTGTCTCTGTCTTATTTGTATATTTAAGACAATGCCCATCAATAATTATAATTGTTTGCTCATAATACCATACAGATGTATTTCTTTGATTTATTTCTACAACTTCATTCTCTTCTTTTCTTTATAGCAATATCCAGATATGTCTTAGAAATAGTACCTGGAATATTTTATCTCTTTTATTGCCATGATGATGTCACAATATAAAGCCTGTGCATCCGAGAGAAAAGAAATGGCCTCATTTTTATCTCTGTACAAGTATCTGAACACATCTATATTATATTGAATTGCACACTTTAAAGAAAACCAACAGGCAAAGGCAAGATAAAAAATATTGTGACTTTCAATCACTCTAACCTCAGTCACCAGGAGGAAATTTTAGATTTATGTAGCAGAAACATTTTCAAGGAATATGATTATATCCACACACAAATAAAGGGAAATATTAAGTACAGCCTACTAAAATTAGTTTCCTGTGAATCACCTTTCAGATAAATTTAATCATCGCTTAAATTTCTTTTGTTTGAAATGTATGAAAACAGGGCGATTCTCTTTATCTCAGAGCTGCTGGTACCTTTTATTATTTCTCCAAAGGTATAAAATGTGCGTAGCTAAAGATTTCTAGCACTGCAGGGAATCTTATAATGAAAACAAATGGCCTCTTGCCATTATTGTCCCCACCTACAGTATTTTCTTTTAAAGTCAGGTACATATTGTTTTTATTTGGCAGGTTGTGCTTGTTTTGTTTTTTGTTTTGTTTTTATCTCTGTCATTTTCCATGGTTGCCTGCAGACTTCTAAGTTGTATGCCTGCAAAATTATACCAACAGAAGCACATAAACTGCCATAGACAGACAGCACTTTTAGTACTGAAGATGC
>NW_004949099.1:17209598-17215167 GCF_000317375.1 Microtus ochrogaster | reverse complement strand
AAAAAAAATATTTATAATATCACTTTTTAGTTCTTTTCTGAAACTTAATTCATGTATGCAAAATGTAATTTTTAGTTCTACAAAACCAGACATCACAACCTTGGTAACACCACTCTTTTTGCCTGGCCTCCAGTCTTGCTTCTGTTCACTATGTATCTCTTAGCTCTTGTTTGTAATTATTTTTATACTATCTGTATATAAGTGTGATTAAAATGTTTAGCTCTTTGGGTTTGAAAAATAGTGCATAGAACATAACCAGTTAGATCGACAATTCTTTCTCATTTTGTATCTTGACATTTTTGTTGAGTTTTAGATCTGTTTCTATTTTAGAAATGTTTTTATTACAGCAAAATTGAGTTAAAGGTACAGAAGAATTTCATTTGTTCCCTTCTTCTGTCCATACTAAGGCTTCACCACTATCAACCCTACAAACCAGCCATACATCTACTACAATTCATTGGCCTACATTCTCACACCACTTTGATCAGAGTTCACAGTTTATATTAAAATTCATTTTGCTATTTTACATTATGCAGTTTTGAGCAAACTTATGCAAATAAACTATCTACTATTTTAACAATCCAGTGTTTTATTTAGAACCCCTTTGTGCTGTTCCTGACCTTCACTCCTTCTTTCCCTCCCTGTCACTTCCTCTTTCCGTCTCTCCTTCTCTCCAAACTTCCCCCAAGCTCTGTAGTTTTACTGTGAGCACAGTTTTGACTTTTCCAGAATTTCATACAGGTGCGATCATATAATGTGGAGCCTTTGCTGACTGGCACTTAGAAACATGTATTGATTCCTCTATGTCCCTCTGTGGGTTGATAAATCATTGTATTTAGAACAAACTCATTTCCTATTGGTTGGTTTTATTACAACGATTTTTAATTGACCTGCTGGAGATATGCCTTTTGTTATTTCCTGAATTCTAAAGTCAAGTTTTCAATGACAATAGATTGATGTTCAACTAATTCAGAATTTATACTTCAAAATAATCACTAATTATATTGTTAATGTTCTCCAAGTTCTCTATCAAAGAATCAGTTTATTTGTGGGAACTGTCCTTGCCACTTTCTGAGATTTCTTGACAATAAGATACCTGGAAATTTTAGGAGTTTGGGTATTTGCATATCTGAAACACTGCTGTGTCATTATTCCCACATCTGAAGAAGGCTGGACTTGATAAAGAATTCTAGCTTGTGATACTGTTCCTCGGCACCTTCACACAGTGAGCTTAGTGAAGTCCCACCAGCACTCAGTGTGGTCCATATTATTTCCTCATATTATTTCAATTCTATCCACTTTAGCTGTGGTCTCAGGATTTTCCTCTACAAGTTTACAATGCCTTTCTTTCTTCTCCATCTTCATTTTGGGATTGTCAGAGCTCACAGAAAAAAAAAATCTGTTTAAGCAAAAGTACTTATCCAATATTGCAGGAAAGAAATGGAGAGGGACATGCCAATTTGAAATCTCTTTTTATTTGACATTTCAATTAACCTCCTCTACTTTTTAATTTTCTACTTGTTCTATTCTTCCTCCAGAGATTCAAATGTTGCCATGCAGCATTTCATCTTCTGCTTCCAGACTATCCTTTGCATTTCTTTTCTTTCTTTACACATCAAGGAGGGTTGCTTCAATTTTATATTCCAATCAATATTGTCCTAGAAGAATTTTGTATTATACTGTATTTTTATTTGACTGTTTAAAGACAGTGTCTCTTTCAGCCTAAATTGGCTTTGATCTCATTCTTTAGCAGAGAATAACTTTGAAGTTCAATCTTCCCACCTACACCTCAAAAATTTTAGCATTAATGGTATGTCACCTCACCTCTCTTTTGGAATAGTACTTTTAATTTTAACAATTTGGTTGCTAATTCTTTCTTCTCATTCTACCTGACAATTTCTAGATGAGTTTTTTATCAGTATAGATGATCATTGTAACCAAATATAATTGTATTTATTTGCTCATTTCATAATCTGTAATGACTAATCTTTTGTCAAGTTACATTTAGAATTACCATAGAAACACACCTCTGGCTGTGAAGACATTTCCAGAAAGGATAAAATCAGAAGGGATGACCCAGTAAATGCGAGTGGCTTAATTCCATGGCTCGTGGTCCAGCATTGAATAAAAAGGAGAAAGTAAACGGAGTCCCAGGATCCATCTCCCTCTGCTTTCTGAGGCAGATGACATGCGATCAGCCACGTTACCCTTTCCTTGTCATGACTCGCTTATACCCTCCATGTATAGGCCAAATAAACCCTTCATTTATCACACCTGTTTGATTTTTGAGTTTTTATTTTATTTTAGTTGCTGTTGTTGTTGGAGTTGCTATTTCTTATTTGTTTTTGTTAAGCCAGACTGAAAAAATAGATAAGATGATTATTTTGCTAAGAAATGACATAAGAGAGAACACAAATTTGGAATTTGTTCCACCTAATAAGAGAGAATGAATGGTTTAGAATCGAAGTGTTAGGACTCAAATAGAGAGTCTGGCACTCAGTAGATGCGTGTGGAAGAAGATAATCTTCCCTCTTTGAGCATTGGATTCCTTACTTAGGAAATACAGGTATATAAGGAAATAGTTAATAGGGCTGGTAAATACTAACTCCTAGAAAACAAAGGAGACATAAGACAGGGAATGGTATGAAGAAGTACCTGGCAATGTTTGTACCTCCAAAGTTCTCCATTCTCTTTAACATGAAGACAAGAAGTATAGAATCAATTGTGACAATTATTTTCCAAGGTGATTTGAAAGAGGAAGTCAACCAGAATAAGGTGGAAGGATTATTTTTTAAAGGTCTAAGTTTCTAAAATAATGACTGTTTTTCTCAAGTGGGCCTTAACATAGTTTAATTATAGCCTAAAACAATCTTTTATTGTGTTAAGTGATCATAGTTTCATGGACATATTATGTCTTAAAAATATTGAAGAAACAGAGACTTAAAGGATGGCTCAAGAATTTGAAGGATTTGGTACACTTGTAGATGAACAGAGCCAGAAAACTCTTTGCAACTTCAGTTCAGCATTATCTGGGGCCCTTTACTGGCATCCTTGAGCAGTAGCATGATTATGCTGCACATACATATATACTGGACTTGACATTTTCTTCTAACTCCTGCATCCATTAGCTATGTCACACACACTGTTACTTGCATCTCCTCTTTTACAGATTTTTTTTTAATTTCCCCCCAAAACTTGAGGATGCTGGAATCATATATCTATAAATTTAAAGCTTGGTTTTGGCATCTTAAAATATGCAAATTGAAAATCTATTTTGATATCTTAAAATGTCTATGTACTGTGATGCTAAGTAAGCTTTCTTAGCATAACTGCACATACAAAAAAAAATCTATCCAGTTCTCTCTTTTTCAGTGAGTGTGTAAAACAAACATCTAAAAAACAGCCTCAGAGAAGAATAGCACAGAGTTTTGGGCCTGTGTTTTCAAGAGTGATGAGAGTTTTCTCCCATTGTTTTAGTAATTAGCATAGAAATGGTTAATAAAATAATTAAATCTATAGCACGTTAATAGTAATCATTTGTCTTCTTCACAAAATATATATTTCATCTCAGTAAATTTAAATGTGCTTTAAGGAATATTAACTATGATGATATTCAAGTTAAGCATGAATAACTAAAGAGATTTATCTTGCTGTCAATCTCAGCCAGGTTGAATACATTGAGCATGGTAAAACTAGAGTTATAAATAGTAAACTATGCTGATTAAAAATAGTCTTGCATGTCAAGCACCTTCAATCCTGCAAATGTCTGTATATGGAGAGCAATTTCTAATCCACAGAGAATTATTGGAAAAGTAATAGGTACAGTATATTTACATGTAAAGAAGTTTTAAAAAAGGTCTCAGAGTTTACTAGGGGTCAAATAGTCCCTGAGTTTTACTGTTTCATATAATAGAATGCTGACTTTGCAATTTCAAATCCTATAAAAATTCCAGCTCTGGTTCACTCATGTCTCTTTTTAGTTATAATCTTACATTAGGTAATTTTGTCATTGACCTGTCATTTCCTCACACAGTAACCTCTTCTTCAAAAATACATAATAATCAATTATTATATTATTTGTTTATTATTGACTATCAAGCTGCCATGAGAGTGTCATTTCTATGAGTTAGGAGATTTTTTAAATCAATATTATTCTCTATCTAATATCAAGTTTTTGACACAGTGTTGTGCAGATAGTATGGGTTTGATCTACATTGTACTATATTGTTAAATACACAAAAGATGACTTGTCACAAACTTAACACATTTAGATGATATTTTTCTGCTCTTTTGTGGTAATGGACTTAGAAATTCTGTCAACTTCTGCTGGTGTCTAGAGTTGTAACAGAGATTACCTGACTTCAGGGAATGTTTCTCATTTCAGCATCAGAAGAGATAAAAGCTTAGGTTTCATACACCTCATGGATCTCCCCTTTTGTGGAGAAGACTTTAATCAAAGCAGAGTTTTAGAAACTCTGTCTCTTCCATCCTAGAGATCTGCTCTCCTCAA
This sequence comes from Microtus ochrogaster, assembly GCF_000317375.1. Classification (NCBI taxonomy): domain Eukaryota; kingdom Metazoa; phylum Chordata; class Mammalia; order Rodentia; family Cricetidae; genus Microtus; species Microtus ochrogaster. The sequence continues at coordinate 17,210,657 of NW_004949099.1, read as the reverse complement.
CAGTTGTCATTAAATACCATCTCCAGCTTAGGAGGCCTCAACCACAGATAATGAATGTAGACAACTGGGAACTGCTGAGAGCAGGAAAAATCATCTTTTCCAATAAAAAAACACACCAATTTGTTCAACAATATTAAATAATCAGTCCTGAAGATACATGTATGCAAGTAATAAATCTACTGAATTTGGGCTTTTACTATATATTTAAGCAAACACACACACACATGCCTCATGCATGCACGCATGCACACACACACACACACACACACACACACACACACACCAGAAAAAAGAAACAATTTTAAAAAAGAGTTCATGAATTTTGAGAACAAAGAGGATATATGGGGAGACAGGATGGAGGAAGCAGAAGAATGGAATGATTTTAAAATTCTTCTTTATCTTCAGAAGAAAGGAGAAGAAAATGGAACCTGTGAGATACAATATAAGATCCTCTTGAACATTGATCACCCTATTTAGTCATGTGATGCATCAGTTAGAAAATCCATGACATAGAAAAGAAGAATAAGTTCAGAAAAGATAAAAGTAACTTTTGTGCACTCTAGTTATGTGCCCAGGGCACAGGGAAAATCATTTGAGTAGAAGATAGCGGATTTTTGCTGTAGTCTTTAAATGAAACCTGCTTACAGTCTCTGTTGCACAACATGGGCTTTGCTCATCTATGTAGAACACCACAGGGCCTGGAACACAACTGGATTTCAAAAAGAACTATATTGATAGATTCCTTAGCTTTACCTTTAAAAATACCTTGTGAACTCACAATTGTACATCAAATCTATAGTTCAGCTTATATTCATATTATAACACAAAATTAAATGTGACCATTTCTTTTGATTCAGGAATATGACAGGTATATAATAGTTTCTTTTCTGAGTTTTCTGGCCTGCCTGGTTTCTGTCCTCCCACCAGGTCTCACACAGAGGTCTCCATAAGTTATAAATTGATTGGCCCATTAGCCCAGGCTTCATATTAGCTCTTATAACTTATATCAGCCCATTATGCTAGTATATGTTAGCCACATGGCTCAGTACCTTTTTCAGT
>NW_004949099.1:17206002-17208738 GCF_000317375.1 Microtus ochrogaster | reverse complement strand
TTCTGGCTTTGTGGGGGCCTAGCCAGTTTGGATGTTCACCTTCCTAGACCAGGATGGAGGGGGGAGGACTTTGGACTTTCCACAGGGCAGGGAGCCGTGACTGCTCTTCAGACTTGAGAGGGAGGGAGAGAGGAGTGGGGGGAGGGCGGGAGGAGTGGGAGGCTGGGAGGAGGCAGAATTTTTTTTTCTCAATTAAAAAGAAAAAAAAATGTATAACTAAATAAAATCAATACAAAATAAAATAAAAAGGAAAAAAGGGTCCATTTTTATTGCTTGCTTATATTTAGTAATGTGGCCATGCTGAATAGATAAGACTGCTTGTTAATGCCAAATTCACATAGAACATAGTCATTATTGGTGTCAAAACTCTTGGCATCTATCAGTGTTCACTGATGCTTGTGCTCATTTGCAAAACTGTTGTCACAAAGTCAAGTGAACAGTTGGGTACACCAAAATATGCAGAACTTTGAGTCAGAATTGCCACTGGATTCTCAGCTGTGTGATGCTGAGAATTAGTTACAGAAGCCTTCCTCTCTTGAAAGTGACAAATATGTCACCACCCACTGTAATGAGCCAGTGTATGTGAAGTCACTGTGGGAATGTGAGCGAGTTATTGTCTCGGAGCCAGATATTGTTATTCTTGTTCTTTGATGGTGCTCCAGCTCATATTATCCTATATATGCACCCTCCCAAGGAAGTTGTAAGGGAAAAAAATAAAATTAACTAAATTTCAGTTTTCACATATAAGAAACATAAATTCTGGAACATGTAAATTTTGTGAATTAGAATAAAGAATATTTCATGGGACTTATTTGCATAGTAACCTCAAAAGTCTCATTAAGACAAGTAACTGTTAGTAAGTAGAAGCACATAAGTAATTCAAAATTGTTAAGACTATTATTGAATCACATATGTGTGTGTACATGTAAATACTAAGCCCATATATTAAGATAGTATATGTTATATATGTACACACACAAACACATATATATATTGAGATCTAATATCAAATGTCAACAAGAGATTGCAACTGTAGTGAAATAAAAATAAGTGATACTATGAAATTGTTTAAAGTGGTTATTAATTATTTAGGGGGTAATTGTCAGAGGAAGAAACCATGGCATTTTCTTTACAAGAGAGATTATGAGGCTTGAGTTAGCATCCTAGCTGCCCTAAATATATTAGTTATGAACATATATTTAGTTTGTTTGCATTTCAACATTCTTATCTACTGTTGATAACTGACAATTCTAAGTATATCCAGCCAGTATATCATAGCCAGAAAAGTTAGTAGAGAGAAAGCAACAGCATAGTGACCAATATGCAGTAGACCGAAAACCTCAATGATGTTCATACAAGGTATTCGAAAGGCCCATCTGCCATCTCTGTCCCTCACACCAATGCAGTCCTTATGTCTTGATGGCCTCTCTATTCAGAGTGGACATGGTGTGATTATTGTTGTCTCTAATCAAGACTTCAGTATTATCATTTAAAATTGTAAGCCATCACGTCAGTTGTAAATTCTAGTTAATTCCTGGGTGTTGCATGTGTCCGGTTTCATCTTGGAAATTGCTGCCCAAGAGCATCACATCCACTTGGAGATTATCAATAATCACAGTGCTCTCACTAACTCGAGAATCTCCTGTGCACACCTGCATCTGTCATTATTGTTTTATCTTGATGGAAATACATTTTGATTCTCAACACTGTTTCTTTCCCCTGACATGAATCCTACTATTCTCAGTTCCTAAATATACCACCCAATCTGTGGCAATTTAACAAAAAAGAACTTTATTGAATATTTTTGATATCAGAGAAAAAGGATCCAAACTTTTGGTTTCAGTATTTTTATGTGTGCACACCCATGTGTTTTTGTGTTTTCATTTCTGTGGTAGTAGAGTTATCTGTCTCTCTGGCTTTTTTCTTTCCTGTACGTTTATGTGTTCATGTACTATGTCCTTTTATCATCTTAAGCGTGCCCCAGAAGAAAGACCTATTTTTAATTTTCCCTTCTGAATTTGTAACCCATTTCAGCACGAATTTTTATAGGCATTCCTTATTCATTTTAATAAATGACAATTCCTACCAATTAGGAACACACTAACATTTTTCTTATCACATAAATCTCAGTGCCTAAACTTATTGGCAGAATACCTGATAATACTGGATTGAATATTTTAATGGGCCTTGTTTCAGATGAAACTGGCATAAATGGGTCTAGAATTCAATATGTCATTTACATTTTTGAACCTCATTAATCCAAGCCAGAAATAATGGGACTATATATTTTTCTAACTTGTGAATTAGAGCATGAATAACAGTTCCAAATGTATTTTTCAAAATAATGAAAGGAGCTCGTTTTTATACACTGCTGGTTTTTCAAATGTAACAATATTTCATTCCTTATGTATAAATTTGCTGCACCACAATTTTGAGAATAAGAAGAGTGTTCGTTATGACACTTTCTCTCTCCAAAACTGTGATTAAACATTTAGGACAATGTCACTCAAGGTCACTCTTCAGTGGAAACAAGAATGTGTATAACTAAGTCATAATGATCTGAACTTTATTCCTTGGATGATAATTTTAAAGAAATAATATTCAAAATATTTTTGAGTTTTACCTAGAAAAATCACAGCTTTATTGATATACAAATATTACATAATTTTATATTTAAAATCTACACATATTTGCTTTTAGTTTAAATATACATCCTTGTAGGAGCTACTTCAATAT
>NW_004949099.1:17152782-17205902 GCF_000317375.1 Microtus ochrogaster | reverse complement strand
CAAAGTGTTTTTTAATATTGGCGCATGCCTTTAATCCCAGCACTCGGGAGGCAGAGGCAGGCAGATCTCTGTGAGTTCGAGGCCAGCCTGGTCTACAAGAGCAGTTCCAGGACAGACTCCAAAGACACAGAGAAACCCTGTCTCGAAAAGCCAAAAAAAAACAAAAAAACAAAAAAAAACACTTTCTTAATATATAAATTGTACACTTAAATAATGATGTGTAGTGTTGCCTATATAGTACTTATTTTTGTATTTATATATTGGTGCTGCTTAATAATACTACATTGTATATACAGTTATTCTTATTTTATTTATTAATTAGATGAAGAACTCATTTTTATTATAATGATTCTATGAACATTAATGCACACTTTGTTTATCAATGACTTATGTTTTTATCATAGTGTATATCTAGGAATAGAATTACTGAGTCCTGCATAGGATCTATATTACTGATGACTCTTCTCAGATGCTATATGAATAATCTCTTTATTAAACATTACAATTTTAAATCATATATTTTAGAGTTTCTGATTTTAACCTTCTGATATATAATTACATTTATTTTAATTAATTATGTGGATTGGAAAAGAAAGAATTTCAGTCTAACAAATTTTATTACTAATTATAAAAAATTAAGTTTCTAATAACGTCTAAATCTTGCTTTAAAATTAGCCAGGTGGTGGTGGTGCGCACCTTTAATCCCAGAATTTGGGCGGCTGAGGTGGGCAGATCTCTGTGAGTTTGAGATCAGCCTGATCCAGAGTGAGAATTCTGGACAACCAGAGCTAGAGAATGAAACCCTGCTTTGAAAAACAAAAGTTTGAAAATAAATAAGTAAAATATATTACTAAGTTATATATTATTCATTTAAAATTATAAAGAAATAGATGCATTGTAACATTTAATCCCAATGTTCACAGGCTCTTGTTGGTAAATTTTCTCATATGCAGTTTAAATATCTTGGCATGTAGATTCACTCTTTAAAAGCAAAAACAGTCTCTCACTGCAGGTGTGGAAATGACCACCTTATCTCTGCCACTGCAGAAAAAAAAAATGGATGAAACAGGAAATTACTAAGAAGAGATATCTAGAGCCAGAGATACAAATAGGATGGAGGGGGGAGAAAGAGAGGATGCACAAAACACATGAGAGCAGAAAGAAATGTGCTGACCTGCGGAACATTCCAGCAGGGGCTAGTGGAATGGGAGGAAAGTGTGAGGAGCAGAATCAGCAACAACAGTGTATGATGAAACGCCTTATTTTCCATTTTATTTCAAAGCTAGCAAATGCACAAACAGAAATCCAGTAAGCACTAGATAGATAAAGTGCTGCTGTTGGCTGGACATTGCTCACATATTAATTGTCTGTAATGGCTGGAGAGATTGCTCAGCATTAAGAACATTGATTGCTCTTCCACAGGACAGGGGTTCAATTCCAAGCACCCCGATGGTGTCTGTCAATTGTCTGTAACTCTAGTTCCTAGAAACCAGATGCTCTTCTTGGGGCTTTGGGTGCACCACATGCAAGTGGCACACTGACAGCATGCAAAAAAAAAAATACACATAAGAAAATAAACTTTTTCTGCAAATTGAAAAAATTACCAGCATTTCTACAGAAAAAGTATTTTGCTAAATTGTGACAACTAATCCAAATGGCCTGTAGGTTTATTCTGATTATTATTAATTTTATCATGAGTTGTACAAAAATAGTTGTAATGAATAAATAAAAGATAATAACATATATAACACTTGAAACTGTACTTTCTTTGAAACTGTGATATAGATTCTACCTTTTATAAAATTAGACAACATGCAGATATGATGATGTGAAATATCTATGAATATGTTCATCTAACACTGCCCTACTTTGAGTAATGATGGCAAATATGTGTAACATTCTTCTTAGGTGCTTCAACTGTAACTGAAAGTTTGAACGTGGTCATTTGAGATTCAATTATGTGTTGTCAATGAGTTGGCTCAGTGGGTTAAGGCACTTGATCTCAAACCTGGTAATCTGTCTGTAGAAGGAGACAAAAGACACTCACAAGTTACCCTTTCACCTTCACAGAAGAACTATGGTATGTGTGCTCTCCTTGTTAATTTTTGATACAAAATAAGTACTGTCTTTAAGGACAAAAAATCAACTATAATATGTGGAAATGTCTAACAACTCAGGTACAAAGCCATCTGGAAATTTACTAAAATACAGGTTCCAATAATAACACACTTCTAAATGCAAAATAAAAGCTTTTATATAATTTTCTACCAAGATATCCCAAGGTCAAAATATTGTATTAGCCTATATTAATATATGATAATGAGTGTCCCAGAGCCCCTTGCTTTCCATATTTTAAGAAACCAAATGTAATTCAATTTAATCTAATAAAGTTTCTTCTTATTTCTCACAAACGGCTGTAATTTTCTCAAACACCTTCCAGAGAGAAGATGACAGTATTTCACTTTGCTTTTGAAGGGACTCCCACTTCTCTTGAAATCTTTTTTTTTTTCTGTGTTATGGCTGAAAATATAATAACTAATCCTAATGACACTGTTTGGTGTTAAGTGAGGACACTTGGAGTACTCTACCGTTGTTTTGAATGTTCCTAGTGCTGTTAGGAAAAAACTGCGAGATGGTCTGCTTTAAAGTGTTACTGAAACAGAAGCCTCAAATGGCCCTGTTATTCTAAGAATTTCATCCAGAACACATAGAAAGTCATGACTTTTCTCTTCCTGAATCTTATCTTTCATTTGATCAGTTATTATGGCCATGATAAAATATAGAAAGAAGAATTTTAAAATATGATTAAAAACATGAACAGTAAACAGACAGGCATCATTACCATTTAATACAACTATAGAAGAAATGAATATCACAAACCACACAAAAGGAAGCATAAAAATCTCACAGTTTGACTACAAAAGCTTGCTAATAATCCTCATTGCAACTGTTGAATAGCTGTGAATATACTACGTGTCTGATTAAGAATATATGAATCAAAACCAATATATTATTTCTGGGCATACTAAGGGCATAATAACCTTTAACGCAAGATCTGGACTGTTCATGAATAAATTATTGTGTAATTCAGGATCTAATTGGTTGGCTTTATTGTAATGATAATCATGATAATTATCATAGAAAGAGCAGCCCTCTTCATGAAGTGCTAACTCTGGGACAAAGATTTTGCTAAGCATTTTCCTTGCATTATCTCTTGACTAAAACTCAAATAATAATATGGCAGTTAGCAATATATCAATTAATTCTTGAACTTCGTAAGGAAGTTTTTTACTCAATTTTGCAGATATGGAATTTAAGGTCTGGCTGTACTAAGTGATATTTAGAAATCATGAGAGTTCAGAGTAATAAGTAACAAAGCTAGAAAATGAATCCTAGTTGGTCTGAAATCATTGCTAACTGTACTTCTCCAAACACTTTTTGTAAATCTTTATGTTCTTTACTACCAAGTGACCTATATTTTATAACTTGAGTTTACCTTCGACTTGAAACACAGGCACCATCCGTGTGAACCTAGCAGTTTGGAACTGTGGAGCCAGAGCTCTTTCTGAATGCCTGTGATATGTTAAGAATGGTAATAAGGTTTTACATCTGTGAGATTTTTTAGTCTTTCAAATTAAACTGACTTTTGAACATCTTAATGTTTTTTTTAAAAATACTTATATAAAATAGTTTAAATAGATCCACTCTATAATAGGAGGAATAGATGCCATAAACTATCAAACAAAAGTCTGGTGCTAAGAATGGGTTGCTTCTTATGTTTGTCAATGGGGTCCCCTAGATCCTCTAACATTTAGGCTACTGTTCTTGCTCTTGGTAACCCCTAAATTTCACAGTAGGGCCATATTAATAAAGACACCAAATATTTGAGTCATACATGTAATATCAACAGCTGTCTTCCTTCCAAGTATTCTCTTCTCAATTATAATTGCGTTACTGTCCTATTTGGAAAAGAGGACTAGCTATTTTTTCTAAGATAGTTTCTAAGACCAGTTTCTTGCCAAGACAAAGAATGCTCTGGACATAATTACATTTCATCCCCAGTTGCTGAGTGCCTCGTAATTCTATTTGTAAGTGACAGAAATCTAAATTAAATTGGCTCGAGCAAGAAAGGAAGCCTTGGCTCCTGCTAGTAAAGTGTTCTAAGTGAGATCTTGATCCAGGCATTGTGGGTTTAAGGACTCAAATATTAGCCTTCTCCCTGAGTTTCTTTCTTCCTCTTTTTGGTTGTGTCCTCTTTTCTATTATGGCTTAATCCTTGCCTCAGACATAGTTTGAACTCACTTGGCTTCTAATTCAAAATAACCTTGTGGATGTGCATGTTATGTACTTGTGCACATGCTCCAAATCCTCAGTCTGGAAACATGTCTATATCCACTCTGGTTGTCACCCAGAAGCTCTGCTGGATATAAGGCTGAGGATGCCAAGATGGCTGGATGCTAGAGACAGGGCATGGATCAGCTTCTTTCACAAGATGCCCTTTAGAAAACATGGGGATTATGCTCAAGGAGCTAAACTTAGTATGCCAGATTTACTGCCACCCTGTGACTAACTCCCATCCCATTATTTCATATTTGGAAGGGTGGGGCAAGGGATGAATTATTTGATTTTCTTTTTGTAAGTTTCTATGGTTTTAAATCACTCAGGTATTCTAAAACATTCACAGACTTAGGAATTTTACATAGTGTTTGGGACTATAAAAAGACAATCCAAAAGACCCCCTCTCTAGGAGTTTGCATGCTAAACAGACACTCTTTCACCTGTAATTACTGTTACAAAGAGTTAGTAAACAAAATGCTTGAAACTACATGTTCATAAATAAATATGTTTGCTAAAATGGCTACTTTATAATATTAAGTGCTGATTGGGAGAGCTAGGAGGTGAGGAAAGAATGTTCTCTTCCATGTTAAGTGTGAAAAATCTTGAAATTCTGGAAATGCATAATTCAATGTTTCAATATGTAACTTCCAACCATTAAAATACATTAAATGTGCCATTGAAGTCATAAATCAAATTCATCTCAAATGCCTTTGACGCATGTCACTGGAGGAAAGTGATAAAAAGCAGAAGTAGCTATTACTGTTGTCTAAGCAGAAGATAATAGTGTTTTTGCTTTGATGTTTATTTTGTATCAGCTGACATCTCATTTCCATGAGAAGAAAGTCAAATTCTTACTGGTTCATGTTTTATATGATGCTAATATTTGTAAAATAATAGAATATACAGTCTCACATTGAAGCTGAAATCAGTGGATATAAAGATATATTAAACTTGAAGCCTACATTTTACAGTCTTGTAGACCATGATAAAATTGACTTACAGTACAGTAGAGAGACACTGAGAAAGAAATTTCAGCCATACTTAAACCTATATTTAAAGAAGTAGAACAGTCATATATTTTCACATCTCTATGAGAAGGCATCCAAGTGGAATTTGTTTTTGTTTGTTATTGTTCATTTTAAGTAACACTTGTTACTCATAGTGAATATTAAGGATATAATTGGACTATAAAAGGGGGAACATAATTGTTCTACAGATAAACAAACAAACTTCAGAAAACAAGAGTTTAAAGAGAGAATCTCAAGCATTGAAGATATGATAAGGAAATTAGACTCATCAGTCAAAGAAAACATTAAATCTAACAGAAGTTTAACATAAATTTCCAGGAAATACAGGACATCATGAAAAGACCAAACCTAAGTATAATAGGGAGAGAAAAAGGAGAAGCCCAACTCAAAATCAGAGAATATATATTCAACAAAATTATAGAAGATAATTCTCCAAACCTAAAGAAAGATATGAATATAAAGATACAAGAAGCTTACAGAACACCAAATAAACTGGATCCAAAAAATATAATATCAAATACATAATAATCAAACACTAAACATATAGAATAAAGAATGAATATTAAGAGCTTCAAAGTAAAAGGCCAAGTAACATATAAAGGTAGACCTATTAGAGTTACACCTGGAAACTTTGAAAGTCAGAAGAAGGTCCTAGTTAGGCATTGTGCACACTTTCAGAGATCATGGATGCTAGCCCAAACTACTATACCCAGCAAAACTTTCAATCACCATAGATGTCAAAACAAGATATTCCATGACAGAACCAGATTTAACCAATACCTAGCTACAAACCTATCCCTATACAAAGTACTAGAAGGAAAACTCCAACCCATGGAAATTAGCTACATACAAAAACACAGACAATATATAATCTCAGAGCAGCAAAGAAGGGAAAATGCACACAACATCACCAAAAACAAAACAAAACAAAAAAAAAACCCAGAAACTAGTAATCACTGGTCATTAATATCTATTAATATAAATGGGCTCAACTCACCTATAAAAAGACACAGGCTAACAGATTGGATACAAAAAAGAGTTTATTTAAAAAAAAAAAAAGAAACACACCCCAACAGACATTGCCCCGGGTAAAGGGTTGGAAAAAAATTTTCCAATAAAATGGACTTAAGAAACAAAAAAAAAAAAAAAAGAGAATCCATCCTTCTGCTGCATACAAAACCACATCTCAACCTCAAAGAGAGTCATCACCTCAAAGTAATGGATTGGGAAAAAGTTTTCATTCAAATAGACCCAAGAAACAAACCGGTGTAGCTATCCTAAAATCTAACAAAATAGACTTCAAACTAAAATCAGTCAGAAGAGACAAAGAAGGACATTTCATATTAACTACAGGGAAAATCCAGCAAGAGAAAAACTGAATAATGAACAACTATGCACCAAAAAAGGGCACCCTCATATGTAAAAGAAACACTATTAAAGTTTAATCACACATTAAATCACAAACATTAATACTGGGAGACTTCAACACCCCACTCTCACTACTGGACAGGTCTGCCAGACAGAAACTTAAAAGAGAAATAAGGGAATTAATAAATGTTATGACTGAAATGGACTTAACAGACATCTATAGAATATTTCAGCCGAAGATAAAAGAATATACCTTCTTCTCATCACCTCATGGAACCTTCTATAAATTGACCACAAAATAGGTAACAAAGCTAATCTCAACAGATACAAGAAAATTGGAATAGCCCCACGTATCTTACTGGATAACCATGGCTTAAAATTAGAATTCAACAGCAACACTAATTTCAGAACTCCCCAAAACACATAGAGATTAAACAATGCTTACCCGAGTCACCAATGGGTCAAAGATGAAACAAAGAAAAAAATTAAAGACTTCCTAAAATTCAATGAAAATGACCATACAACGTGCCCAAATTTATGAGGCACAATGAAAGCAGTATTAAGAGGAAAGTTTCATAGCATTAAATGCTGACATAACTATTGAGTTAACAAAACATTTGAAAACTCTAGAACAAAAAACAAGAAAACTCACCCAGGAGGACTAGAAAACAGGAAATAATCAAATTGAGAGCTGCAATCAACAAAATAGAAACAAAAAAAATTACAAAGAATCAATGAGACAAAGAGTTGGTTCTTGGAGGAAATCAACAAAATAGACAAACCTTTTCAGAACTAACCAAAAAGCAGAGAGAAAATATCCAAAAAGAGAGACATAACAAAAGACACAGAGGAAATTCAGGAAATCATTAGGTCATACTTCGAAAACCAGTACTCCAAAAGATTGGAAAATTTAAAGGAAATGGACAATTTTCTGGATAGATATCAATTACCAAAATTAAATCAAGACCAGATTAGCAAATTAAATAGACCTACAGCTGCTAAAGAAATAGGAACAGTCATCAATAATCTCTCAACCAAAAAATGCCCAGGACCAGATGGTTTCAGGGCAGAATTCTACAAAAGTTTCAAAGAAGAACTAATACCAATACTCCTCAAATTTTCTACACAACAGAAACAGAAGGAACATTGTCAGACTCTTTTTTGATGAGGCTACAAGTGCCCTGATACACAAACAACACAAATACCTTACTAAGAAAAAAAAATACAGACCAATCTCAATCATGAATATTGACACAAAAATAATAACATACTGGCATTCAAATCCAGGAATACATTAGAAAAATTATCTACCATTACCAAGTAGGCTTCATCCTAGAGATGCAGGTATGATTCAACATATGAAAGGCTGTCAATGTAACTCACCATATGAACTAACTGAAAAAAAAAAAAAAACAAACAAACAAGAACACGATTATCTCATTAGATTCTGAAAAAGCCTTTGACAAAATACAACATCCCTTCATGATAAAGGCCTTAGAGAGAGTAGGGATACAGGAAACATGCCTAAACATAATAAGGGCAATATGCAGCGAGCCAACAGCCAACATCAAACTAAATGGAGAAAAATGCTCAGCAATTCCACCGAAATCAGGAACAAGACAATACTGTCCATTTTCTCCAGATCAATTCAGTATAGTGTTTGAGATTCTACCTAGAGCAATAAGACAACAACAACAAAAGAAAAAAGATCAAGGGGATCCAAATCAGAAAAGAAGTTAAACTCTCACTATTTGCTGATGATATGATAGTTTACATAAGTGACCCCAAAAATTCTACCAAGGAACTTCTAAAACTCATAAACACCTTCAGTAATGGAGCAGGATACAAGATTAACTTAAAAAAAAAAATCAGCAGCCCTCATATATACAGATGATAAATGGATGAGAAAGAAATCAGAGAAACTTTACCCTTCACAATAGCCACAAAGAACATAAAATAGCTTGGAGTAACTCTAACCAAACAACTGAAAGGCTTTAAGAACTTTAAGTCTTTGAAGAAGGAAATTGAAGACAGAAGATGGACATATCTACCATGCTCTTGGGTGCGTATTAACATAATAAAAATGACAATCTTAACAAAACAGTCTACCAATTCAATACAGTGTCCGGCAAAATTCCAGCAGAATTCTTCACAGACCTCAAAAGAACAATACAAATTGATATGGAAGAGCAAAAGACACAGTATAGTCAAAACAATCCCACACAATAAAGGAACTTCTGAAGGCATTGCAATCCCTGACTTCAAACTCTACTACACAGAGGCAGTACTGAAAACAGCTTGGTATTGGCATAAAAATTGACAGGAGGACCAATGGAACTGAGTCGAAGAACCAGATATCAACCCACACACCTACAAATACCTGATTTTCAACAAAGAAGCAAAAAATATAAAATGGATGAAAGAAAGCGTGTTTAACAAACAGTGTCTAGGCAGGAGATGATAGGCAGGATTTCTAGGCAGAGACAGAGAAACTGGGAGGAGGAATCTAGGCATATGATTTTGCCAGCAGACTCAGAGCAATTCATATGTGCCATACTAAAAAGTGGTAACTGAGCCATGCGGTAGAATGCAGATTTAAAAACGTGGGTTAATTAAGTTAAAGAGCTAATAGAGAAAAAGCCTAAGCTGGGGTGGAGCTTTCAGAATTAATAATATTTCTCCAGCTTACTATTTGTTGGCCAGAAGTCCAAAGATTGCCTGGCAAGAAAACTTGCTTCTTTCTTTCTATATTGATTCTAAAAATGAAGTTACATTTTAGATATTCCATATTTACATAAAACTAAAAAAAAAACAGCTATATATCTTGTGACATTAAAAGAAATATTCCAAATTGCTGGTGGTATAGGATTTTCTTTCTTCTTTTATTTTTTTCAATTTCTGATTCACGGCAACTCGAATATGAGATAATATGAAAACCAATTTGTAAAATCGCCCAACTCATTGTAAGTAAGCATTATTTTTGCATTGTGAAACAGCTTGATTTATTGAAGTAAACAACTATGCATAAGAAGGGACCCACTGGTAGCCAGTGAATTAGGGTTGTGCTGAGAATGGGACAGGCCACACAGGCTCTGATTGCTTAAGGAGACAAAAAGAAAAATACCAAAGGGGGATTGTTAAGAAATAATTTTAGGTTTTCAGAAATTTTAAACCTTACATATTTTACGAATATGCTGTTTTCTATATTTCATTTACATCTTATTTTTACCAAGTACCTGTATACAGTTCATTAATAAAGTAGAGTTTATATCTTAACTCTTTACTCTAAAATACACATTCTGCCTATACTGCTCATCCATCATTTACTAATCTGACATATTCACCAACAGTCATAATCATTTTTTCATGCTATGTGATTACAAAGTTATCAAGAATAGTTTTGTATTCTGAAGAACCAAATACTGTACTCGAATATATTCTTCCTCTGCATTGATTTTAACATACCATTATATTAATAATTTCTCTCAGATTTTCCCAATACCTATCAATAGTCTTAGAACTTGACTGCTGAGTGAAGCCTATCAAAGAAACTGTCTAACTTCAATGTTTCCTTTACAGGGGTCTTAAGTTTTGTGTTTAAATTTAAATACAGTATTTTTCTCTGAAATCTCAACGCTTGGAGAGTGTTTTCAGATATCATTGAAAAGCGAATTGCCATTGAGTGATTTTTTTTTGCAGGCTAACATTTACATGATAAAATATAATTTTTACTTTCCTTCTTTATTATGCATACCCTGCCTTAGGTCATTTTATGCCAATAGCACAATACTCTACATATAATTTAAAAAAATATTCGGAAAACCTGTATAAGATCAAACTAGGTCCACTAAATGTGGGGGACAGTTGTGAAGCTTGGATAATCTGTGAAACCACTGGCAGTGGGACCAGGACTTATCCCTTGAGCTTGAGCTGACATTTAGGAGCATATTCTCTTTGCAGGGACACCTTGCTTAGCCTAGATATGTTGGGAGGGGATCTTGGTCTTGCCCTAAGTGAAGAGTTAGACTTTGTTCTCTTCCCATGGAAAGCCTTATCTTTTCTGACTAGGGAGGAAGTAGGATAGAGGGAAGGGTGTAGAGAGAGGACAGGGGAGAGTTGGAATTGGAATAACTATGTAAAATAAGAAGAAATTATATTAAAGAAATCTTAATAAAATTTTATAAGGATGAGAGGAGGTTTTTGGTTGGTTTTGACTTTATTAGCTAAAGGTTCTGGAAGTCTAAAAGCATGATAATGACACCTGCTCTGTATCATCTTTGATCATGATGTTACAGAGACTCTCATTGGTGAGACAAAGCAAACACAACTGTGATTATATCAGTCCAGTCATGAGCATGGGACCTTCATGACTTAGTTCTTTCTTACAGGTCTCCATAGGTCCTAGCTCTGAATATCTCACAATGAGAATCATATTTCAACTGATTTTTGGTAGAGTTTTTACCACATATTCCTCCACCATGGCAGGGAACACATGTAGCATATTGTACTGATAATAAGTTTGCTAATATGAAGATAGTTTTATTTCTATTTTGACTGTTAATTATATTAAACATAATTTATAATGTGTTATCCCAGTAATTCTAGGCTTATCATTTCTTTAAAGGATTTGCTACATTTTCTGCTGGCAGAGGGTCTTCTGTACCCAAGACTAGCTGTTTAATTGAGGATGATTTTGAATTTCTAAATTGTTTTTCTCTTCCTCCCAAGTACTTGGGGTACAGGTGTGCACTACTCTGCCTGGTTTATACAGAGCGGAGAACCAAACACAGGCCTCTGTGCTTGCTAGGGAGAAGTACAATGACAGCTTAGCTACGTGCCTACTCCTGATGTATGACATTTTTATCACACATTAACTTATTTGAAGTTAAAATCTGTGTTTTTAGTCTTTGAGTTTCCTTACTTTAAAATATCACTTGAATATAATACAAGGTGTATGTTTGATTTTCATTTGAAAAGATCTTTAGCACAGATTATGGATTTTGAATACTTTTATGACACAACATAAACATACCCATAGACACACAGACATTTTTCCTGCTATTGGTAGTCAACCACTTTAGCCAAATATGGAACTATGGATTTCGTATGTATTTGATCTGTATGCATCATTTTAACTTACGTAAACAGAAAGATGCTGAACACAACATCAGAAAACTCCATTTATTGTGTCAGTGATAGCCCACTTTAAATTAATTATTACCATCTTTTCTGCACAAATTTTTATAGTAAAAATCATAGACACCATTGTGCAAACATTTCAACTGTGCAAACTTCAGAGTATATTATAGAACAAAGTCAGCTTCATAAAACTTTTTTTTCCCTTTTCTTTTGAGAGTGAGAGCAGGTGAGAAGTCAGTGGGAACTGAGAAAGCATTCATTATTGCTTAATATGCATAGCCACAGGAGAAGGAAATTAAAGCAAAAGGGTGTAGGAAAACAGCAGCAATATCTTCAAAATCAGCAACACCCCTTAGCAGGGGAGGAGGCACCCAAGTGCAACAGAATCATAGAATGCCCTATCATCTTGATCTTGCTTTCTCCACAAGGAGCAGCAAGATAAGAGGACAACACAAAATAGTTCTGACAAACCAAATGACAAATAAGAAAATAAATGTTGGCAATAAAACCAGCATATGACACTGATAAAGGTAGATATTAATGTTACTGTAGGTTTACTCCTATTTATAATTTTTAACAAAATTTAATATATACATGCATATATTAAATGTTAGATAATGTGTGTATTTCATAATACTGAGATGGGGTTACGTATACACTTGTATCCATGACCATGTTTCTACTTTGAGACAGATTTCTGGGTCACTGTGTGTACAGTACATTCCCGTTATCTATGGTCACCTCATTATAACACACTAGAGCATAATGTTCCTGTAAAACTTAACTGTGCTGACAGGTTTGCATAGATTCAACCCACAAACACTGAGAGGGTTCCGTCACTCCTCAATGCTTTTGTCCTCTGTGTATTTTCAAACAGGCTGATACCAAGTTCATTAATAATTTCCTTCATTCAGACGTCTGCTACTTTTAAACTTCAGTGGGTTTGTATCCTTTCATTGCAAGAATTTCTGTTTGAGTTTCTAAAGTTACTTTCAGCTTTGTTAAGTTTCTCTATTATAATATTAAAACATTTCTGCTTTCTTAAATTTCAATGAAATCCTTTATGAACTGATTTTAAATTTTTTGTCTGGAGACTACATTATAACTCAGTGGTAGAGTTCTTGCCTGATCTTTCAAAATAATAATTAATAATACTATTATTATTATTATAACATTTTCATTCTTAAAAGGTCACAAGGTGATGACTATGTGATCAATTTAGGTCACCCCATTCTGAGTGTTAGGTGATTTATTCATTTTATGAAAGTTCTTGTTCCTTATTGGCATGCATCAGCATCTGAAGGTGTGGGTGTTTGTCCCAGCATCCCCAGTTTAGCTCCTTGAAACCTATGCCTATACTACTTTCTCATAGAATATGGCAAGTAATTTTATCGAGCTGTGAAGTTTCTCAAGGTTCCAAATACTTTAATAAACAAAATATAATCCAATATGGATGGAAGTAGAAGCAATTCTTTGTCAGTTAGTACTATGGTGGAATTGCAGAATCCTACTTATTCAGCAATGAATTTTTAAATTTGGCTGCCACACCACAAAACACAGCAAGGCAACCTGACAGTTTTGGCACACTTCTTACCCAAGATAATAGGGGAAAACTGTAAATAGAAAAGGACACTTGTAACTTCCGTTTCTGAATCAAAAACCTTATATTCTAAATGAGTAATTCCTTTACAAAGCAAGCAAACTACAAAAAGTTGTTCTGATGAACCTATAAAAGGAAGATAATGTGAACTGAACGGTTGTTTACTGTGTGACAGAAAACTGAATAATAGAAGAACCAGCTTGAGCCATTTTTCAGATCAACATGAAGCAAAGGAAACTTAAAAATTCATTATTCATTTTGAACAAATATGAAGTTCTCAACTCCAGCTGGGACCAGAAAAGCTGATAGCCAAGGCAGGTTTCGTGATGCACACATTTCATTTGGAGTTGGAATTAAGCACTATTTTTGTGGGCGTATATTTAATAGACTTTTCACTGGAGCTGCCTTTATCTTAAGCTATTTAGAATAGCTAGGTAGAAAAAGAAAGAGCATCAATTGTTGTAAACAACAAAAGTCAGTCCCCGAACCAATACAGAGGTGTGACAGCTGGAGCTCCACAGTGGTTTAAAAGTATCAAATTATACCAATTTCCCTTCCTCTCTTTCACTCTAATCCCAACATTCCCCTCTCTCAAACTCATAGCTTCTTTTCCTTGAATTATCTTTACTCATTAGAGTTTTAGAGCTTTCTCTGTCTCATTTATTTCTAAGTCTTGTACACAATCTGGCTGGCACACAGTAGGTGATCAATCAGCTAATTATAAATTAACTGATATCACATAAATACATGACCACATTGTTGTCACTTGTGTTAGAGCCAAGTTCTAAAAATTTAAAGATATAAAGAAAAGTGAATTAACCTCAGAAAACATCAACTATAGGTAAAACAGAAAGATAGTTTTTAAATTGCACTAAAATTAAAGATTGTATGAAATGCTTGTAGCTCTACTAAAGAGAGGAAGCATGTAGTTTTCAAAACTCTTCACTGAATAATCTACAATGTAATAGTAAAATATATTAAAATTCATTGAACTAAAATGTCCAAGAACCACCCAAGGAACACACATGTAAAATATTAGCTACTTGATAAACAGAGGTAAAAAGAACCATTTCACCCGAGAGAGCAGCCCAAGGCAAGCAAAAAGAATTTAGGTCCAAATAAAAACAAAAAGTGAAAGCAAGATATTGTCTGGCAGTAAAAAAAAAAAATTGCATAACTAGAAACATGTGTCAGACCTACCTCAAATATTATCTCATCACAGCCGAGAACTTCAGATAGGAATCAAACAAATCTTTATATTGACACAAATATATCCCGACTACAAAAAGAATAGGAATTAAAATATATACCTTGAAAAGTTTTTGGTTTGAAATTTAATGAAAAAGAAAAGGAAAATATGATTTAGATACCAGAGGTTCAAAATAATTTATTTTCTGTTAAAGCATAATACACAGGTGGATTTTGTATTCATCTTGGAATGCAACCTACACCTGAAAAGTAACTACCTCCCTAACACTTAAGGGAAGGTGAATAGAATTCTGCATTATTATTATTAGCTGTCAAAGAAAATATAATCAACTTTGTAAACAAAATTAATATTTGAATTGTTAAAAAAATTTTCATTATACGTAATACAAAAAGCTAGAAATCGATCAGACTGCAAAAGCAGAATTAATTATTCGTTACTAATTTCTATTCCAGGAAAAGCTTCAATTTGTATACCTTAAAATAACTTAATCCTGCTTAAAAAAAAAAAAAACCTTTCTCAAAAAACCAACAGAAAAAAAAAGAAAAACAAGCAACTTCTATAAGATTAATATGCAGATGTAAATATACAGTAAAATTCATGGCTTAGATTTGCTTAATTTTATTTTGACTATGTTAACAAGACATCTGCCTAATATTTGGAAAGCATAGAGAAGTTATTTTGTCCACTTTAAAATAAAACTTAAACACACAATAGCTCTTGTTTGCCTGTAGTTTTCAGATCATAGCTTTATTCGCCACTACTCCAATGTTTTGTGTAAATTCTTAGCCAGTGTCTTCAGTAACAAATAATATCATGACAGTGCTGAGAAAATATGTTGGCACAACACACCTGGAAGACGTCTATAAAATCTACTGCTAGGACTAGTTTCATGCTCTCCATGTAAATAACTTCAAAGACTCCTACGGCCAAGCTTGCAATAGGTATTCCCAAAGAAAAGAAATTTTTATTTCACTATAAACAAAGCAAAGACAAACTGACTGAGGAGAGTCCTGAGCTCTTTTCTTTACCATGAATTCCAAGAGTAGAATTGTCTACCACATTTCACAGTCTAAAGTTCGTTGTTACATGGCGACATTTTGTAAAACTGGTTTTGTTATAGAAAATAATAAACATTTCATGTTTCTTTCTCAATGTTTTAAGTTAAAAACTATTTTAATCATATGATAATGACATAGATAATAAGTAAATTTCAATAACTGTTTTAATTCCTTCTTTAAGATATAAAATATTAAATGTTGTGTAAATATCATACCATAAATGCCTACCATCCTGAATTACCCAAGACTGCTTTTACATTGTTATCTTATACATTATAATTGACTAAAACTAAGGATTTTATTTTCTAGGAGATTAAATAAATTCAATAATACAATGCACAAGGCTTTGTCAGCTTTGCAATCTAAGCATTTAGGCTTTATTGTCCCTTTATCCTGGTGATCTATTCATTTATTTTCTGCACATGTTAGTACATGTTAGCTTTTTAATATAGATGAAATCTTCTGTGCTACATGCATGTACTGCATATTTGTATGCCTGGGTGTGGTCTGAAGACAACTTTGGACTTTTTTTTTCTTTGAGACAGGAATTTTCAGTGACCTGGAAAGTTAGCATGTAGGTCAGGATGCCTGATCAATGAGCTCCCTGAGATCTGCCAATCTCTGCCTCCCATCTCATTATTGCGATGATTATAGAAGTACTGTGGTTTATGGATATCAGACTCAGGGCATCACATATTTAAGCAAGCATTTTATTAACTGAGTCAATACTCCAACCTGAGGTCATTTATTTTACAGGCAGCTTGTACATAAACTATAAGTACACTCTCTGACTAAGAGATGTTTAGTCTTTGTCAATTTATTATTATATACAATGCTATGATAACAGGTTTTGACTTAGAATAGTTAGTGCACAACCCAATCTGGAGAATTTGAAGCTAAGCACTAACAGTCCATAGAACAATGCCATCACAATAGGGCAGATTGTCTGAAAATCAGTTCTGATTTATGAGATAAACATTTTGAAGAATAGATACTCAGAAGCTAAAATGTACGATCAAAATATTTTTAACGCTCTAATTTTGGGATTGAATCAAATTGCCATTTTAATTTTCATGCTGTAGGTTATTAAACTTCTTATCATGTTTATTATTTAATTGCATTTGTTTTTTAAAATGATTAATCTGCTTCATACATTTGGGCCTTTTTTAGCATTTTGTTATTAGCATAAAAGAATTCTTCATTTATTCTCAATATGCATCTTTCAGAAACATTTCTTCTTTGTCTTTCTTGCCATTTAAAATTTGCTCAAGTGCCATTTCCTCTGTAGATATTTTGTGTTACTTTTACTAAAATAAAGTGATGCCATTTACAGCTTAGTTTATTTACGGTGATACTTATGTATGGTGCTTTAATATATTATTTATATTGAACCTCATAATTTTACATGTTTATAATATAAAATGTGGTACCTCACTATGTAAATATTATGAGTAATGATTACATTACAATAACTGGTCCATTCATCATTCACATACTTATCATATGTTAGCATTGGAACACTGACAATTTCTTTACTAGTGAGAATACAGTTGTTGTCAAGAACTGTTACTATGTAATGCTAACAGCCACTCTTCCTGTCTAGACCCCGGGATCATCACTCATTCTTTCTTCACACCTTCTTCCATGTAGACTGCCCAACCTTCAGCAACCACCATTAAATTCTCTTCTCTGAGACAGATATTTTTACATTTCATATAAGTGAGAACATGCCTCATTTGTCTATCTTGATGTATTTTGGTAACGTAATAACCTCCAATTCTATCTCTATTTCTGTAAATGCTAAGACTTCATTTTTATAGCTGGATACTTTTGCATTGTGAATGTGAGTGTGTGTGTGTGTGTGTGTCTGTGTAACACTTTGCTCATCATAGTCAATGTAGGCTGGGTGTGCCTTAATAATATTATCAATAACTGTAAAAAAGTAAACATTATTCACATCTCCTCAATATATTCATTTCTTTTGCTTGGATGTTTGCCCAGCATGAGGTCTTATTGCTACATCCTATCACATAGCTTTTAACCTAAGACACTCATTTAATTTTTATACTTCAATTCTTTCATTTTGATTTTAAGTGTAAATTGTTTATTTCAAATTTCCTGTCTCTGACTGTCTAATCCTAGTTTTTCTCACACAAAAATACAGAATACAGTGTTACAGATGTATATCAACTTTTTTATAAAATTTGTCTCTTTTTAATCAAAGTCACTTTCAAAATAGAATGCTGTTCTTGAATTTAATTTTTCTAGCATTATGTAACACTAGGTTCACTTCAGTATCTTGATCTGTACCTTAACATTTTCAAAAGCATTAGCTAATAAAAGTGTTAAAAGCATCATACTGGAAACTATCTAAAAGATTTAAATTTAACAACTAAATTTATTTAAATTAAGTCATATAGTTTTATTACTTCATGCTTTTCCTGAGACAGATACTAAGATGGGATGAAATATGTAATGGTTAGGAGAAACACTTGAGGTAGAAGATTATAAATTAACAGGGAAATGCTGAGATAATGTGTGAGCTGTGATTTAAGAATAAAGGAATGCCTGGTGTGGGGTTAGTGAAGATCTTTCCCATTCTGTAGGTTGCCATTTTGTCTTGTTTACCATTTTCTTTGCTTTACAGAAGCCTTTCAGTTCAAGGGGGTCCCATTTATTAATTGTTTCTCTCAGTGTCTGTGCTACTAGGGTTATCTTTGCGAAATGGTCTCGTGTGCCAAAGCATTCAAGTGTACGTTCCACTTTCTCTTCTATGAGTTCAGTGTGGCTGTTTTTATGTTGAGGTCTTTGATCCCAGAGAACCTAGACAACAATTGGGACCCTAAGAGAGACATACGTAGTCTAATTTATATGGGAAGTAGAAAAAGAAAAGATCTCCTGAGTACATTGGGAGCATGGGGACCATGGGGACCATGGGAGAGGATTGAAGGGGAGGGAAGAAAAAGGAAAGGGAGCAGAAAAAAAAAATGTATAGCTCAATAAAATCATTTTTTAAAAAGAGAATATAACCCAACTTAAAATGGGCAAAGGATCTGAATAGACTTTTCCTTAAGGGAGATACACAAAGTTCACATTTCTTAGTCATTAGGGAAGTGTGGATGTAAATCAAAATGAGATCCCATTTAACATCCATTAGTATCCCTAAAGTCATGTTAGTGAGAGTGTGGAAATGGGAATCTTGGTGGCTGAGGTTAGGAACATGCAGTAGTGGTGCCACTTAGAAGAGACTATTCTGCCTGCCCATCCGCAGTTAATGGAGGTACCATGAATCAGCAAGGTACCCTAAAGCATTGAAAATAGACATTCAAATAAAGTTTTACATGTGAAAAAAACAAATAAAGTAACTGATAGACCCTTTTACAACATGTGAGTTCTCAGAGAAAGCCAGGAAACAGACAGTTCTCAAAATAAGAAATAAAAAATAACCGATGAATATTTTTAAGAAGTGTTGAGTATCTCTTACATTAAGAGAGATGTAGTTAAAACTACTTCAAGATGTACATCACCCGAGTCAGGATCTCTGCCAAACATACAAATGATAGCTAGTGCTCATAAGGATGTTGGCTTGTTCACTGTTAGAGGAGAGGAAATTAGTGCAACCACAATGGACATCAGTGTGAATACTTCAGAAAACTAAAATCACAGCCACTATGTGGTCCAAGTATATTCCTCCCAAGCATCTAACCAGCAGACTCTATACTCCACCACAGAAATGTTGACACATCCACCTTTATTGCTAGTCTGTTCACAATAGTAAGAAAATGCAATCAGCTTGGATGTTCATCAAGTGAGGTATGCATAGTGAAAAAAATGGTACATATGCACAATGGAATTTGTACATATGTACAAACGCACATAGCACAATGGAATTTGTTTTAGTGATAAGAAAAAATGAAACTAGGAAATTTACAAGACAATATGTAGATTGAGGAATTATTATATTACACGTTATAACCCAGACTCAAAAAAGCCAAATACCATATGTTCTAGCTCTTATATACTTTCTGGCTTTTGTTAAATGTGTATATCTGTGAGGGAGTAAATATAGTTAAAGGCCATGGGGTTAAAAGTACTCAAGACCCTTTGAATAAAATTGGTAGCTAGAAGCCTAAAGAATGCACAACCATTATGGTGCTACATAGATACTATTACTTCAAGTTCACTCAGTATCCATATGCAGCTCTTGGAATGATCATCACTGGAAAAGGGGATTGAAGAGAATGCATACACATGAGAGAAAAACCTGAGATCTGGTGGTGTTTATTATTGTCCATGGAGATGAAGTTACTGTACAAGCTGAAAAGGATGTGGGATATTACATACAGATATATAAGGAAACAGGGTTGTTATCTACAACTGAACAAGGAAACACATTTAACTATTTCTGGAAGAGTTAACATACAGTAAATATCTGGGGGTAGGGATGGGGTAGGGAGAAAGCTATGGTGGATATTTTTTGCTAACACTAACAATACAAGCACATGGAACAGAGGAAAGCACCACCATCCCTCTATGCCTCCCCTCTGGCGTGAGCGGGTTGATATTTTCCTGTGGATCTGAGGCTTTGGTCCTTGACATATCTGTGTCCATGTCTACAGCACATATCCACCCAGGACTTCACTCATTCAGAGCTTCCTCCACTCTACTCAAGTCCTGTTATTTCAACTCAATCAAATTTTTGTAAGTTTGTCTTCACAGTTTTGGTCTGCAACCTGCAGCATCACAACATACTGTATCTTCAATTTATTGTCAATAGTTACTACAGATTTGAGCCATTTTAACAGTAAAATTTATTGATTATTTCTAATTTATAATGACAGCAATTTTATTCCTTGCATTATATTCAATTATGTAAACTGGTACTAGAAAAATGACCAATTTTATTTATCTTTAAGTATAGAAAAAACAAAAGGATATTGTTATTAAAGGAATGGTTTTTTAAAAAGTCAACATAATAATTCTTTTATTCAACTTAGTTCATTATGTACATTAAAAGATCAATAAATTATAAACATAAAACTCTATATTGACCAAGAAAGCATATGAGAAGTTTCTTCTGTAAAATTTCTAAAGACTAACTTAATAAATAAATGATAGGGATTGTTTTGTGAGCCTGTCTTTTCTGTATGCAATGTTGTTTCATCATTTGTAACACTGTTTTCTTCTTCCAGTAAGCATATTACTAATTTATTCAACTGCACTTAATTCACTTGTTTTCATTCTTGTTTGGACTTTCCTTCCTCTTAGAGTTTTCTGTTCTTTTATAACACTGCTATGATTTCAGAGTTTCAGAAAAGCAATTTTCTGAAACAAATAAGAGATTCTAGATAGTGTCTGCTTCACGACGGAGAGAGGCAGACAGCAGGCAGGAAACCTCTGCTCCTGGTTCCTGACATGATGCCTTTTCAACCCTACATAGCACAATGTTTTCCCAGCCGCACAGAATGCAAATCCTCAACTAATTTGTTCTCCACAATCTTGCTCCCCTCACCCATGTCTCCTGCATGTCTAGACGGTAGAGAGCAATCTAACAGACCTTTCTTCGTTCTTGAGTGAAACCCACTCTTCAATTGGTTAGCAATATGTGTGCTGAATGGATACTTATTTGCTTCCCATTATGTGTAATTTTAAGATATATATGTATATACATATATGAAAGTACCGCAACTGAGTAAATATCAAGTTGTATTATTATTTGGAACGCACATGCCAAATAAAATATTAATGTGGATTTCTTTACTCTTGAAAGTAAGTAAGCATAATACGTAGTATTTTATAGGACATAAGTGATTCTGATTACTCATTCAGATATGTTTTATCTTTAGGTAATTAGTATTTCTTAATTTTAGTAGTAATGTTCATTTATTAAACAAATCACAAATTATAAAACATACCAGTACACCACAGAAAAAGGTAAATGACTTCTAACACAACCATATATATATATATATATATATACACACTCACTTGTTATATAATATATATAATACACATGTAACTTCAGCCACAAGTACAGATATTTTACATTTAAGTATATAGCAATTTTCAATAGCCACAATTATATATAGGTGGTCATATGCATATTTATATCAAGGTATCATATATGTATGTTTCTATGTGTTGCATATATAATAAATGTATATGCATATATTCATATATTTGCAGTCATGATTTAAGTATAAATATATGGGCAAGGGAAGTGATGGAAGATGGCAGATAAAAATGTTATCTAAGCCTTTATGTTTAAATCCTGAGCAGCCTTGAGAAATGATAAATGATGTTTTGGGGTTATATTTTTCTTCTTTCAGACAATCCGTTTGTAGAATGATAAGTGGAAAGAATGAAGTGAATAGAGGAAAAGGAGGGATGTGGGTAAAATAGCAAGGATTTTTGAAAAAGCCATTAGGAGGCATACTATTAACTGTTTATCCTAAATTAAAATTAAAATATTAGAATTCCATGAATAAATCTAGTGTGGGATTTCCCTCTGTATGCTGCGATTACCATTAATGAATGAAGAAACTGCTTTGGACCTATAGCAGGGCAGAACTCAGCTAGGTGGGAAAACCTAAACTGAATGCTTGGGGGAAGAAGGCAGAGTGAGGGAAAAGCAATGTAACCCTGCTGGAGACAGATACGGGAACTTTACCAGGTAAGCTACTGCCATGTGGCAATACACAGTTTAATGAAGATGGGTTAAATTAGTATGTAGGAGTTAGCCAATAAGAGGCTAGAGCTAATGGACCAAGCAGTGATTTAAATAATATAGTTTCTGTGTGATTATTGCAAGTCTGAGCTGCCAGGAACCAAGTGGCCTCCTTACAACATAAATACAACACACACACACACACACACACACACACAATGTGGGCTGACAATGCTTTCTCCAAAACCCAAAGAACACCTAACAAATCCCAATACCCAATATGAGATTTCTTATTTTAAGTTGTAGTCCAGGGCTGTTCAAGAGACCTTCAAAGGATACAAACTATTATTATATCCTTCAGTGGTCATCCAGAGGCCGACAGAAAGCTTCTATTGTTAAAGAGACCATGTATTCAGAAACGGTCCAGAGAACCCTGAACTGTAACTGACCTGATAGCTTCTTCCTCCCTTGAATAGCTTTTATGATACCAGAACACACAATGCCAGCTTCCAAAGGAGGAAACCAACCAGTAGTCCTACCGAGCTACAACATCCATAAAACACATCAACAGACAGCACCCTGAAATATAATCCTAAGTGTGCATTAGTGACATGCATAACTTGGTGCTAACCAACAGCTCTCTAATTGGCTTAAGACCAGCTCAACAAGAGGAAAATGATGCCTGGTACTGGAAACTTAGGTAACTACTCGGTGTTTCTGAAGTCACAGATATTGAAGGAAAATCTATAACCACTGCTTTAGTAAACCTGCATAATCCCTAACAACAATATAAACATTTGTCTTTGTACACATGGATGAATGTGCTATTCACGCCTCACCAAGGAAACTGCTCTCTAACAGAGAAACGCTGCTACAGTAAAGTGACAACCAGTCAAACTGCAGAATTGTGGAGTATAATCCCAATGGGTACATCTATAAAACTCCCACATTTCATGCTCAGGTAATATTGCAGAAGAGGGGTGAAAAGATTAAGAGCTAGGGGATTGAGAAGTCTGATGTGAGATTGTATCTCCTGGTAAAGTCAGAGGCTAATTCATAAATTCTTACCAACACAATCAACCATATGTGAACTGAACAAGGATGACATGCCAAAATTGACTGGGAAATGACCATGAGGCCTCTACCCTACGCCAAGAACTACCAGCTACTGAGGAATACTGAGAGCAAAAGTTGTCTTCCACGGGGAAAAGGACACCAGCTGGTTTACCAAAAAGAAATTGTAAACCCTTAGAATATAAATATAGACTCAGCAAGCTATACATACTAACATATATATGTGTATATACATGCATATAGATATATAGGGGTGTACTACAGTTACTAAAGAAAGAGGCCATGAATTTGAAAGAGAGTAAGGACAGGGATATGAAGGGTTTGGAGGGAGAAAAGAGCATGGAGTAAATGATGTATCTGAGTTAAGGGTTACTATTGCTGTGATAAAACATCATGACCAAAAGCCACTTGGAGAGGAAAGGATTTATTCCATTTCCTGTTCAGCACCAAAAGCAGTGAGGACAGGAACTTAGGCAGAACAGAAATGTGGAGGTGGGAGCTGATGCGGAGACCATGGAAGAGTGCTGCTTTCTGGCTTGCTTTCTATGGCTTGCTCAGTCTGCTTTCTTATAGATCCCAGGACTGCCATCCAATGATGGTACCACCCAAAATGGGCTGGGCTCTCCCGCCTCAATAGCTAATGTTCTACAGGCTTGCCTACAGACAGATCTTATGGAGACATTTTATCAGTTGAGGCTGCTTCCTCTCTGATGACTCTAGCTTTTGGAAAGTTGAGACAAAACTTTCCAGTACATGTTGTAGCTAATTATAAGATCAAAAGTTAAACAAAAAGTAAAATATATTTATGAAGAATGAATGAATAAACTGTATACATTATATATACATGAAACCAAACACTACTGCTTTGTGATCAAAAGAAGAAAGAACATTCAAAATAATTGAAATCCTATACACCTTTAGTTTTTTTTTTTTTTCTGGAAGATTTGAGATAAAAATAAATTGGAATCCAGCAAAAGGAAAGCTTGATAGGGATCTCCTAAAACATTAACTATAATATAGGCTTTAAAAAGTGAAAGTGAACATGTCACTTCCAGACCATCATCAACCTGATCACCAGGTATGACACAAGCACTGCATCCAAGGACTAGGAGGTCAGATATCAAATATGGGAAGCATTCATTTGACCAGGGAAGAAAACAGGAATGGGTGAGAACACTGAAGGCTGTTAATACAACCATACATTTGCTATAGACAAGAAATTCCGCCTTTGAGCTCTTATTTGGAGCTGTCTTCTTATACTGGCCTTATGATCTCTTTCTACATTTGAATATGTTTTCTTTACAGACACTGTATGATGCTATCTTATCTGTATATAATTATTTGTCCCTTAAAGTACCTTCTGTTTTAATCCTTTGTTTCACACCATATTTATATATTGGATAATAATAGGGACACAGTCCAATGGTCAATGACCATTGGCCCATGGATCATTCTATCATTGTGGAAAATAGGATACACACACACACACACACACACACACACACACACACGTATTCTGGGTGGTATAAGCTATGTACATTTACAGCATAGCACACAACACCTAAGGTATAACATATATGGCAGGTTATTGCTGGATATGATGGACAAAGTTTAGTAGTATTAAGGATTTCTGAAGCTAAATCTTTCTAAGCACTGAAAATATACAGCAAAAGCATATTACGAAAGATTAAAAGGCATTCTTCACGATGAATGACACACACAGGGCTCAAGGTGTCATGGTCTTAGTCAATGAGTAAGTGTGAAAGTCTAAGACCTTACAACTGTTGACAACATAAATACCAAGTGTACACCTTTAAATTTATTTTAAATTTTTCTTCAATAATATTGTAATATTTAACTGTCATAACCTGTAAAATATATTTAGAATTTAAGCACTTTTCAACTTATATTAACACTTAGCTTAAAACATAAACACATTGTATAACAATATAGTCCAGAAATAACTCCCTTCATATCTCTTTTTTATTCTTTTTATTGAGTTATACATTTTTCTCCACTCCCCCCTCTTTGTACTCTTTCCCCTTCTACTCTCTACCATGAGCCTCATACTCCAAATTCACTCAGGAGTTCTTGCCTTTTTCACCTATGTAAGTCCATGTATGCCTTCCTTAGGGTTGTCTTTGTTGTCTAGTTTCTTTGGGATTGTGGCTTTATATCTAAAATCCACTTATGAGTGAATATATATTATCTTTATCTTTCTGGGTCTAGGTTACCTCACTCAATATGTTTTTTTCTAGATCCATCCATTTGCCTGCAAATTTCAAGATGCCATTATTTATTACCCCATTGTAGTACTCCACTGTGTAAATGTACCACAATTTCTTTATCCATTCTTTGGTTGAGCACATGTCCTGAGGTATGATTAAGTGTCTTTTTGGTATATGCCCAGCAATAGTACTGCTGGGTCTTGACGTCGATTGTTTCCTAATTTTCTGAGAAATCATCATACTGAGTTCTAAAGCAGCTGTACCAGAAATGGAGTAGCATTTTCCTTACTGTACATCCTTTTCAGGATAAGCTGTCATCAGTGTTTTTGATATTGGCCATTCTTATAAGTATAAGGTGGAGTCAGAGTTGTTTTTATTTGCATTTCTCTAATGGCTAAGTAAGTTGAGCATTTATTTCCTTAAGTGTCTTTCATCCATTTTAGATTCATCTGTTAAAAGTTCTCTATTTAGGTCTAGAGCCCATTTTAATGGGATTATTTGTTCTTTTTATGTCAAATTTCTTGATTTCTTTGTATATTTTAAAGATCTTTTTCTAATCTCTAAGCAGACATTTTGTCTTGTTGACCATGTCCCTTTATATCCTCATCCCACAAATTTATTCCATTTAAATTTTTTGCTGATTTTTTTTTTTTTTGGCTAAAAATCAAACCACGAGCGTAGAGTTTAGCTTCGGTCACTAAGGTATCAGGATCATCATCATCACTCTCCCACCACCTCATTGTTCTGTACTGCAAGGACTGTCACATCTATTAGGTAGCAATACCATCTTCTAGAACACCCCTATAAAATTTACTCTAAAACAATAACAAGTATAGAATACTGACTGCAAAATCGTATGTGCTATTTATCAAATATTACCAATACCATTATTGTAGTACATACTATATACAATAGTATATGCTATGATTTCTCATGGATGATAACTCAGTGGATTTTATATACCAGCATCACTGTAAATACCTGAGCAATTCACTACACTATCACAACAGCTACAAGGTCACTATATGCTTTAAGCTCCATTATAAAATTATGGGTCACTATAATAAGTGTAACCACTTATGACAAATTGTGCTTGTGCTACTACAGGGCACAAGACTGAACCAGTGTTCCCACTGATGGTGAGCAAGTGGTCTGTTTTCCAGGCTTCTTTCTCTTGAGTCCGTGAAGAGGTTACAAGAAGTTGATCTAAATCCCCTCATCTTTCTAGAGGCACAGAAACAAAATGGAATCTTCTGCCAATAAGACTAATTTTTCATCCATTCTTTGGTATTTAAACAATTATTTATTTGTAGTTATGTGCATGTGTGTGTCAGTGTGTGGCTATGTGCAGATGAATGCAGGTGCCTGTAGAGGCCAAAGTCATTGGATCCCCTGGACCTGGACCTAGAACTAAAGCTGAGAACAAAATTTGTGTTCCCTGGCAGCAATAGGTGCTCTTAATCATTAACCATCCTTCCAGCTCCAGGACTTGTTCCTTTATATCCTTTTGGTCAATGACACTTCAGATTTTCTGGATGAGGGTTTTAAGAGATGAATTTAACAACAATCACTGTATACATAATGAAAAAAATAAACTATTCACATCAGACGTTTGGCAGGATGTGAATAATGAGAACCCTCAGGCATGATACGTGTGAAGCTAAATTGGAGAAACTGCTTCAAAAAATTGCCAATACCCTCCAGGGCTGCACACATACTCCAAATTAGACATTCATGGATTGGGATATTTCTAATGAAAATGAATGTGTCTCTTTACCGAAAATAAGTCAAAGTCTACAAAATAGTTATATCACAATTAATACTCCAAAACAAAATGCAGTCCAGATATTCGGCAATGGTAAATGTAAAGTTATCATAACCATAGGATGCTACATCATATTAAAAATGAAGGAGTTGCAAATATACCTAACAAACCTATTACAGTGTTTAAATGAGTCAGTCATAAGGAGTACTTAGAATCTAACTACACTCATGTAAGTTTCAAAGGCAGGGAATTTTACCTAACAATATTAAAAGAGTGTAGTCTCCATTTCCCAAGGGAGCTCAGAAGAGCTTATGCAGCACCAACATTATTTTGATTATTAATAGAGACAATGGATACATGGGTGATTTCAAACTATGAAATCTCAACCATCTATTTCTTTATAATTAGAAAATTATACTGCAAATAAAAGTTAATGGAGGAAGAGAGAACTTGGCTTAGTCTCCTCATGCTTCTGTTTCTAACACCTGATATGTGCTGGGAAGACAATTGTGAGTAAAAACATATATTATCATAAAACCATCATGTTGACAAATAAGGATGAACACTGCAGCCACAGATATTAACATGGAAAAGTGGAAAGTGCCTGTGTCTCTGGTATCATCAGTGATAATATGCCAGTCCTAGATCCTAATTATTTGAGCAAATTAAGCCTTTGCGTATTTTACAAATGTTTAGACATTTTTCTGTTTGCTATAAAATATACCTTCTAACGAATACTTAGTTACCTCAAATAGCAGTAATTATAACTAGTTGTTTCTTCTATTCTCCCATGAAAGTTGGAATTCATTGAGAGCAAGGCCATGATTATACAGCCTTAGCACTTTGCACAGTGTGACAGAGAACTACCAGGCTCTATTTCCTGATGACATCAATGCAAAAAAATAATATTGGAAGTCATGAACATATAAGGTGTACTACAGATACATGCTAGTTTGGCCAACACATATTTGTCACTCTTCATTTTATTGTTCTTCCCCCCCTCCTCAGAATTGGCAAAGATTTTTTTTAAGGCCAGGTTGTAAGTATTTTCAGCTTCATGGGCCAAACGTTTTTGGCCACAATTATCATCAACCTTGAAAGCATTCATGAAGAACACATACATGGGTGGGCTTAGTCGTGTTCCAGTAAAGGATGCTACAGACTAAGGTGCCAATCCAGTCTTGACCATGTGCCATGTGTGTCAATCACTGTGAGCATAATTTTATTATAAATAAAATTCCAAATGCTTTACCCTACTAATGAAGACAAAGGGACTGGAAACTGATTCTATACTCATCATCAACTGAAAGGATTGAGATTTGTAACTCAACTCTGACTCACTGTATTTGAATTTTCTCTCCAGATACTGAAACAAGTGACATATAGAAAAGAATCCACAGGAAGCTGCTGGTAGATTTTATTTTTTTTTGTCACAGCATAGTGACAATCTTTCTTAACATATTTTTTTACTGATTCTTTGGATATTTCACATTATGCAGCCCAATTCTGCTTACCTCCCAGTTCTTCCATATCTGTCCTTCACCCCTGCAAAATTAGTTTTCACCCTGAAAACTAATTAAAAACAAAACACAAACCCCACCTCATTCCTCCATCTTTGCAACATGTCTTCATTCATCCTAGTGGCACTGGGAGCTGTGGTATGTCACACAGTATATCTTTTTTTATAATCAGTACCACCTACAAAATGGTCATTGCAATGAGTGATTGAACCATCACTGGACCCTCATCGAAACTCCTCTCAGTTATCATGTTGTTGCCTTGAGTCAAGGAATCCTGTGGTTATCATTCTTCAGGGCCAGTTTCTCTGAGCACTCCAGCAGGTCTTAAATAGGGCAGCTATTAAGGTGAGCCAACCCAGTGCCCAGAATGTGGGTCTGTATGGTAGCTGAGCTTGTCAGTCTTAGCCATTGGAACCACCCCCTCAGGCATGGGGTATAGTCATCTCTCCTAAGCCCTTGCCATTGGGGACAGCTCTGCCACACCAATGATGAAGGGTTGGAAAACCTCTCCTCTGGGAGGGCGGTGACAGCTCTCCCTCTGTAGTGTCCAGTGAGAGGCAGGGCCAGATATTTCAAAGCCAGTGTGGGACAAAGCTAGTTCAGCATGGCCCTCAGATTTCAACACACATGGGTACTACAGCCCCTGTGGTAATATGAGCCATGGACATCAGTCCAGATCTTGGCTGCTGTTGGTCTACAGACTCAGGCATGGCCTGTGACAGCAGCCTTGGCCTGGCCCATATGGCTGCATACACCACTTGAGTTGACATGGTCCCCATGGCACTGAGGCTCTTAGACACGAACATGGCCACAGGTGGTGGCCCTGACCCCTGTAACCAGCATTGCCTTTGATGATATCAGGAACCATGGAGATCTACACAGACCTAAGCTGTAGGAGTGCCTCAGACAAGGCCAACAGCATAGAGCCTTGGCCCAGGCAATACAATGTCCCCAGTGGCAGCACTGTCCATTCACATCAACATGACCAGAGAATGCATTGTGACAATCTTAAGTGCTAATATTTTTGCAGCTATTGATCTGTTCCTTGGTCTGTTTCCTTATGCCTTGTGTTTCCAAGGCCTTGTGTTTACTTGACATTCAAGCTCTCTACCTCAAGTTGGGATGTCCCTAAGATTCCCAGGCTTTTCTTAATCCATAGGTAGCCCCAACTGGCTTTGAAGTTGCAATTTTCTTGCCTAATCTTCCCAAATAGCTAGGACTACAGGCATGTGTTCCTACAACTAGACTATTTTTATTTTTAAAATTATTTTTCAATAACTCTATCACATATTTTATGTTTAAAAAAATTGGCATTTTGCACTGTTATCATGGTAGTGTTTTCATATTCTAAATATAAGATGTGTTGATATGTGAATGTTGAATTTGTGGCCTGTGCAATCATAATGTGCAAAGATTTATAGCATGGCTATGCCTAAAATGCTTTCTTGTGGAAAGAATAAAAGCATTCTTCCTTACACATACTGAGCAGTATCCCAGAAATAAATGGGGGCTTTTAATATGTGCATGTGGATTTGGGACACTATCCTCACTCAGCACACTTGAGTAGAAAAACATGACCATTTTTGTCACATACAAACACACACACACACACACACACACACACACACACCTATTTTGCCTAAGTGCCTATCTTTTTATTATAAAAAAGATAGGAATGTTATGGTCTATCCTGTCCCTTTAAGAGACAAGCCTGTCCACTCCCTCACCTTCCACTAAGGCAAGAGATCAGCCTGCCCTCTCTCTGCCCACCTTCTTTCTCTTCAGAAGGGATGGCTGCTATGTGATTCCTCTCCCTCCCCCATTCTGTTTCTCTCTCCCTCTCTCTCCTTCTCTCCTCCTTTCCTTTCCTTACATAACCCACTAAATAAATATTCACCCTGCACTTTGTGCCTATCCACCTGAGCCACCTGCCACAGCTCCTCCCGGGACTGGCTGCCTGCTGACCTACCAAGGTCACTCACTCAGAGGCCTTGGGTGGTGTGAACCAGCCACCCCTTGCGGCCCTCAGGAACCTGTGCCATTTTATTTAAACCATCAGAGGTTACCCAGAAAAAAAGCTGTTTTGCAGCATGATTTGGGGGCTTGAGGGTGATTAGTCCTGTCATAAACCTACTAAGCACTGAACTCCAATTGTTGCATATGTAAGTCCCATTGCATTTAGCATCAAGGAGCCCTGCATCATTTCCAGGTACTTGAGTCAGCTTGAAAAGCCTGAGTGTGAAAATGTCAGGACAGCCTGATAAAGCCTCATGAAGCAAGGCAAGAAGGCAGGCTAACTAACTGTACCTTTGTAGCCGAGTTATCCAACATACTTCAACTAGTTCTTAGAGACGAATCAGAAACACATCTATACCCACCCAGCTCCTAAGCCTTTTATATTGTCTTTCTTACTCATGAAACTGCACTTCGCTTAATCCAAGATTGTATTTTGTAGTGTTGAGGCTAGTAGGCCTGCTTTTCATCTGGCCGGTTCCGGCTGGGTTGGTTTGGCCCGGGAATTACCACACACAAATTGTATTCTTTTAAACACTGCCTGGCCCATTATATCTGGCCTCTTCTTGGCTAATTCTCACATATTGCTTTAACCCATATTTAGTAATCTATGTAGCACCATGAGGTGGTGGCTTACCTGGAAAGATTCAGCATGTCTGACCTGGCGGCTGGCTCCATTGCATCTGACCTCACTTCCCTTCTTCCCAGCATCCTGTTTTGTTTACCCTGCCTACCTAATTTTCTGTCCTATCAAAGGGCCAAGACAGTTTCTTTATTAACCAATGAAACCAACACAAAACAGAAGACCCTCCCACATCAACATTTTTAATTGATTTTTTTTAATGTTCTGCCTTCTAGAACCAGATTCGGTGATTTTGTGGTCATCAGTATATTCCATTCACAATCCCTAAAAATTGCAATTATCTGATGCAAGATGCACAGCATATTTCTGAAGCTGCTGGACTCTTACAAGTACACTGGAACGCCAACTGAATTCTCTAACTGCATGTTGCTCTCTAATACTGGAGCTAGTCATTTTGGCTGGTTTTAAATATCATGTAAGGGAAATTGGAATGAGAAATAAACTTTCTGAACAGAAAGAATGAGATGTAATTTTCCCTTATCCCAAAAGTCTAAGGGAAACTTTTGAGAATGTGACATAGTTTTAAAAGTTCTGAAAGCACATCTTATATAAAAAAAAAAAAAAACATCGTTGAATAGGAAAATACATAGGTAAATGTGGTGCTCTGAAATAGTGCCAATTTCCAGGCCAAGAAGACGTGACCAAGGATAAATGCTTGCTGTAACAGTGTGGGGGCCTGAGGTCAGATTCTAGAGTCCACATAAAAGCCAAATAGGCATGGCTGCACTCAGGTCACCTCAGCTCAGGGAGGCAAAGACAAGGAATCCCCTGGACAAACAGGTTCGTCACATGAGCCAACAGGATCAGCTGCAGTTTCAGTGAAAGACAATGCTTCAGTATAGAGAATGAGCCATAAAGACACAGGGCATCAACCTTAGTTCTCTATATGTACAAGCACATGTGAACACACACATACCTGTACACTTACATGAATACCAAACTTGCAAATATACAAGCACACACATATCTTTACCACACACATGTATATGCAAAAAAAAACACAAAAATAAAATTATACTTTTTTACATATGTTCAATTTTTAACTCAATAATCACAAAATAATAAAAACCTTATTTTCAGTAATTCTCAAAGAATAAATTAAGCCAGGCGGTGGTGGCACACGCTTTTAATCCCAGCACTCAGGAGGCACAGGCAGGCGGATCTCTGTGAGTTTGAGGCCAGTCTGGTCTACAAAGGGAGTTCCGGGACAGGCTCCAAAGCTACAGAGAAACCCTGTCTTGAAAATAAATTAATTAATTAATTAATTAATTAATTAAAATTAGCTCAACATAATATTTATGACTATTATATTATCAAGTGATCTTTCAAACATATGATTATCTATTTCTACAGTTGATATTCAAACAAGAATATAGTGCCATTTTTGCTGAATCTTGTCAGTAAAATATATATGATAGTTCATAAATAGCTAATTCTAAAAACTGTATTTTTCCTTACACACAGACAAGCTATTATGTACATTCTCCTTCAAATGGGCTTATAACTCTAACAGTACATGGAAATCATTTCAGTGCACAAACTGAAAATAGAACACATGAAAAAGCCCATGTTACGTCTAGTAGAAAACCAGAAAAACCACTTGCTGCATGTTTCTTAATCAAAATGGCTTTTCTCTTGGCTGGTGAAATTTACACATGCTAACTGTACAGGTCTTGTTGTTAGATTTTGGGTTTCCGAATTCCTGGCACGCAGCTTTTGGATAGTGGCTTGATATTTAGAGCACATTGTAAGTGATGAAGAAGTTATCTGCTTTGGCACTACTCCAGAGTAAATATTTACAAACTTGCCCACCTGGCAAGCAAGAAATCCAAACCTCATCTTCCTCCATGGGTGAAAAATGTTTGCAATAGAGGTGTTCAGGGGAGAAGAGGGCTAGTGAAATCAAGGAAGCACGTGCTACTGTGCTGTTCTATGGGGGCTTCTTCAGAAATAGAAATATAAAAAAGAGCTGCAAGAGAAGCATCAAAGTTGTTTGTTTTCTTGAAATTTTCTTTCATTTTATGCCTGATGTCATTTTTATGCCCCTTTATGGACCAGTCTGGATAGTACCAAAAATATATGTTTCAAACTCATGAGTGAATACTGGGAGCCCTATAAATTCTATTTCATGGTGGTAATAAATGCCTACGTAATATATAGACTATATAGGAAAACCCCAAAGAAGTGACAAAAAAAATCTCTATTTAATTGTGCATTTTTTAAAAAAAAAATTGCAATTACTTAATAACATTCTTCTCTTGATTTGGTTTTTGCTTTAGAAAATTGAAAAAGAGAGGAGATAGTCATATAAGCTCTTTCTGTTTGGCAAGAACTACCACTGTGTACAATCCACATATAAAAATCAACTCCCAGTACCATCTGTAAGAACAAACTTAGGGAGAACTAAAAAGTTTTAATTTCCCAATGCTACTATCAAACTACAGCTGTAGGAGCAACTCAAGCCTTTGTCAAGCTACTCAGCTTCCTTTTGTTTGAGGCATTGGCAAAGCGCCCTCTGTGAGGGAGATGAACCCAGCATTGTGAATGTGAAGCTGTGTTTTATGATTCGCTGCTGCCTTTAAGCAAGATTATGAATCGACAAACTTCCATATATGCTCAGAGACATAGCACCCTGGAAAAACTGCCATGAGCCTCATCAAGGATTCTATTTCCTTGCTTTCAAAGTGATGAACCAAACAATATGTGTGAGTTTGTTTTGCTATTCAGTTTTAAAGAGTATTTAACAGAGGGCCACAGTGCTTCTGTATGCCTTTGTAGCCAATCTGTTATCATTTCCAGTTGGTTTTATCTCTAAAGCAACATCTCCCTGCTTGCACAGTTGTAGTTGCAGAAACTTTGAAATTCTTCTTTGCTGTAGTTTGAATGTTTCTCTCCAAGTTCATGGGTAGGACACTTTATTCCCAGTGCTCGTTTTGACAAGCGAGGTATTTGAGGTCCAACACAGATTGAGAAAGACATTAGCACCTACTCTGGGAGTTATTTTATAAGTTTGTTAGTTAACTGAAAAGTGGGTTGTTGTTAAAAGTGAAATCTTAAGAGTGGGTTCTTGGTCAGGGAATAATTTAATATAATACATTCTGCACTGCCCTTTACTATAGATGACACTGCATAAGACCCTCTCTATATGTCAGCTCCCTCATCTTGAACTTCTTAACATTCATAATTATGAAAAATTCTACAGTCTCTAGCATTCTATTGATACAAAATGATGCTCTTGCGTATCCATCTGACAGAACAAAGCACCACAGGCTGAGGGCTTTACACAACAAAGAACTAGCATCTCCCTCCTCCTCATGTCCATAATGAGCTTTCTTCAGACAGGTCTGATTTTGTATTTAAGTTTTATTTTCTTGTTAGGACATCATTCAGACAGATTGCATGCACTCTAATATTGTAACCTTTAAAAGACCCCATGTCCAAATCCACCCACATTCTAAAGTGCTGGGCATTGGGATTTGTGTGAACTCTGTAGGTGAACACAGACCAGACAATGTACTCAATCCTTACTACTTTTTGTATTTCAAATCACTTTTCCATTCAGATTTTTTTCTGCTTCAGAGAGAGAGAGAGAGAGAGAGATGAACCTAACCCCACCCTTTTTTTGTTGAGTACCTTTTTGTGTATCTTCAGTATTCAAAGATAAATTCTGATTCACAGACATGGTTCATGTTATATCTCAAGCCTATCTTTCCTAACACAAGCAATGTTTTGAATTTAGCATGATATTGATACATGACTATTGTATTTACATTATTTCCGTCCCTCCTTCTCACCCTCTAACACTTCCTATATACTCCTCACTTCCGCTAAGATGTATGACCTCTTATTCAATTATAATTATACACACACACACACACACACACACACACACACACACACACCCCTACACATTATAAAGCAAAATCATTATTGAGTCCATTTAGTATCACTAATATGTAAAAGTCAGGGCTCATCCTTTGAAAAAACTGATCTCCTTCTTTCACCAGCCATTAATTGTCTATAGTTCTTCATCTAGGATTAGACCTCATAATATTCCCTTCATCCATGGTAATATGTCAACTGGTGTTGCCATTATGCTGCTCTTCTTTAGGGAACTATAATGTTAAAATTTCATGGGTGTGGAACTCCTGTCATATTTAGAGCGTGCTGCAAAGGTGTCTGGTCCTCTGACCTTTACAACATTTCCCCTACCTCTTATGTCACATTCCCTAGGCCTTCAACATGAGGGCTGTACTGTAGATGTATCAAGTGGGGCTAGGTAACCCATGGCCATTTAGTCTCTGCACTGACTAGTTATGGATCTCTATAATAGTCTATATCTGCTATAACACTTCAACTGATGAGAATTAAGAGCTACACTGACTACAACAGTCTTTTAAATTGTGACTGGACAAAGAACTAAGGGTGTTGTCAACTAACTCTCAGTTCCCTTGTCTGTAATTTCACTCAAGCTCACTGGAGGATTTATAGAACATGTCTTTCCTCTTTCTCATCCATGCAGCTAGGGTGGGCTGACCACAGATATTATGAGTTTAGAAAAAGGCATATCACCTAGATCTGACTAATGAATGTATCTCTGATGTGGGATTCCCCTCTGTATGCCATGGACATGTTTTTATTGCTACTGGTTATTGAAGAAGCTGTTTTTGCCAATGGCTTAGTAAAGAAAAGCCAGGCTGGAAATCCAAACAGAAATATGGAGAGAAAGTAGGCAGAGTCAGGGAGATGCCCTGCTGCTGCCCAAGGAGAAATATGCCAGCCGTCAGCCAGAATCTTATCAGTAAGCCCTAGCCTTATGGCGATACACAGATTAAAAGAAATAGGTTAATTTAAGATGTAAAAGTTAGAAAGATGCCTAAGCTATTGGCCAAACAATGTTGTAATTAATATAGTTTCTGTGTTATTATTTGGGTCTGGGCAGCTGGGAAATGATCAAGTAGTCTCCTTCTACATAACTCACATGTTGTAGGTATTATTTAAGCAATACACATTGGCTAATTATTTCTGCAGGACTATCAGATAAAAGGAAGCTCTTTTAGGACTGTCAAATTAGTGAAAATAAACCTGGGCTGCTGATCTTTCATCACCCAGTGGGATAAATAAATACAAACCAAACTCAGGGAGAAGCTTATTTAAACAGGAAATTATTAAATGATTCATTGCAACTGTGTATGTTACCAAAGGGAATACGTTTCTTTAGCACTATGACTGATAGAAAACTTCTTATCAGGACAGAAGAGACAATGAAATGACATTATCAGGGTATTAGGTAACATTATCTATCTATCTCTACCTCAAATTTTACAACAGGCCAAATCCGGACTAGCGCTTAAAATGAAGAAGGTGTGGAGCCACATGATAGCAAAAGCACTTTACTACCCACAGACCCTAGAGTAAGTGCTACCGAAAGGCATGCTTTATCCAGATTAACTGAAGCACAAGTTAACAGAGGAGAGAAGACAAAGTGGTGAAGAACAGAAAAAGAACTCATTTACAGATTTAATAACAGGGAAACTAAAATTCTACCTGTTAAACAAGGTGGGTCATGAAGACAAAACTACTCATATATAAAGGCATGAAGATGGTACAAGTAAGATATGGAATTTGATGCATTGGCACAGGAGACAACTTCCTAAATAGAATACCAATAAAACAGGCACTAAAATCAACACTTAAGAAACAGGACTTCAAGAAACAGAAAAAAGTATACCATCAATAGAATAGAATGGCAGCAAACAGAATGGGAAAACATTTTCATCAACTCTACATGTGACAAAAGGCTAATATCCAAAATGTATAAAGAACTCAAGAAACTAGATATAAAAAAAAGCAAATAATCCAATTTTAAAATGGGGTTCAGATACAAATAAAGAATTCTCAATAGAGCAATTCAAACAGCTAGAACACTCAAAGCAATGTTGAACATCCTTAGCCATCAGGAAAAAGCAAATCCAAACTATTTTGAGATTCCATCTTGCACTTGTCAGAATGTCTAAGATCAATAACACAAGTGACAACTCCTGCTGGCAAGGCTAGGGAGCAAGGGGAACATGCCTTCATTGCTGGTGTGTGTACATACCACTCTAGGGCATATACCAAAAACACTATCCTTTATAACACAAGGAAACTACTATATTCATAATATCTTTATGTATAATATCCAGAAAATATAAGCAACCTAGACACCCTTAACTGAATAATGAATAAAGAAAATGCATTACATTTACACAATGGAATATTACTCGGCTGTTAAAAATGGCAGAGTACTGGGCTGAGCTCCCAAAGTCCAGTAGAAGAGTAGAAGAAGTGAGAATATGAACAAAGAGGTCAAGACCTTGATGGGGACACCTACTGAAACAGTGTACCTGAGCTGATGGGAGCTGACCAACTCCAGCTGGACAGGAAAGGGACCAGCATAGGTCCAAACTAGTCCCTCTGAATGTGGATGAGAGTTGTATGGCTGGGGCACACTGCAGGACCACTGGCAGGGGCATGACCATTATTCCTACTGCTTATTCTGGTTTTGGGGGGAACCTGTTCTCCTTGAATGGATACCTTGCTCAGCCTAGATATAGTAGGGAGGGCCTTGGGCCTTCTCTAAAGCAATGTGCCTTACCCTCTCTGAGGAGTGCATGGGAGGTGTGGTGGAGAGGTAGGTGGAGGAGATGGGAGGAGAGGAGGGAGTGGGAACTGGGATTTACCAAGGTAAAATGAGAAAAAAAATAGTTTGTTTTCTTTTTAAAAAAATATAAAAGAAATTTAAAAAGAAAAAGAAAACAATGACATCATGAAATTTGCAGGCGAGTGAATGGAAAAAAGTCATCCTGAACTAGGCAACCCAGACTCAGAAAGACAGGCATGATTTGAACTCATTTGTAAGTGGATATTAGTTGTAAAGTAAAAGATAATTATGCTATAATCCATATGTCCATGAAGGG
The DNA here is from genome assembly GCF_000317375.1 of Microtus ochrogaster. Classification (NCBI taxonomy): domain Eukaryota; kingdom Metazoa; phylum Chordata; class Mammalia; order Rodentia; family Cricetidae; genus Microtus; species Microtus ochrogaster. Next base: position 17,167,292 of record NW_004949099.1, on the reverse strand, counting down.
TAAATAACAACTAGGGCTCTAGAGAAGATGCATGGTTCTTCCTGGGAAGGGAGAATAGATATTGTGGGTGAACTGGGGTTTAGAATGGGAACAGGAGGGATCAGGTCAAAGAGAGAGAGACAGAGGTAAAGAACACAAGGAGAGATGACTGGAATCGGGGGTCATTTAGGGAGTAATATTGAAGAAACTTAGTACAGTGGAAACTCTCTGGAAACCACGTGGGTGACTCTAGCAAAGATTCCAAGTAATGGGGGAGACAGAGCCTAAACTGGCTATTTTTGTAAGCAAACAAGTGTTTGTGTTGGAACAAGGGTGGCTCAGACTTTGTGAGACGAACAACTGGTAAATCTTTTCACTTGAGACCCACTCCAGAGGAGGCAGCCACCACTGCTGCTGAGTATGGACTCAAAGATTGGTGTCTAGCCCATTTTCATCATAGATGCTTCTCCAGCAGCAGGTGGAGACAGATGCAGAAACCCACAGCCAAATATTAGGTGGGACACAGGAATCCTACAGAAGAGTGGGCAAAAGGATTGTAGGAGCCAGAGGGGTTGAGGGCTCCAGGAGGACATGAACCAAAGAATCAACTAAGCAGGGCTCATAGGGGCTCGCAGAGACTGAGGCAGAAATCGTGGAGTCCACGTTGGTCTGCAGTAGATACTCTACATATGTATTGTGGTTGTTTAGCTTGTGATTTTGTCAGACTCTGAACACTGGGAGTGAGGCTGTCTCTGATTCTTTTGCTTGCCCTCGGGACTTTTTCCTCCTACTGGATTGTCTCATGCAGTCTTGATATGAGGGTCTATGACTGGTCTTATTGCATCCTGTTATGCAGTGTTCAGCTGATATCCCTGGGAGGCTTGCTCTTTCTTAAAGGGAAACAGAGGAGGAATGGATCTGGGGAGAGTGGAGGTTGGGGAGGAGCTGGGAGAAGTGGAAGAAGGGGAGGCTGCAGTTGGGATGTCTTATATGAGAGAAGAATAAAGAAGAAAAAAATCATTTCTTACTTCATAGCCAATCATGAATCCCTGAAGTGCTCTTTATTCATTTTCCTCATCTTTTCTTCACTCTGGGTTCCTCTTCCTAGTGCCTATGATTTTTCATCAATACATCTTATTAACTTTCTTCTATATAATTATTTTTGCACAGGATTGTTTCAGAGATATTTTTATGTTTCCTATTTTCTTCCTTATAATTTTCTTCCTATACTTCTCAGAATGTTACTCCTTCTTTAGCCAAGGACTTCATTCTCTGCTGCTTTTGACTGATGATAGATCCTCACCCTCTCCTGTCCTCATTCATGTTTGTGAACATCTATACTTTCCCAAATGGCTTTCCCCGGCCTCTAGAACAGGCACAGGTAGTTCATTCTGACTTGAGATACATCCTCAATGAATAACTGACAGATTTGGTATGTGGATTCTCCAGCTTTGACACTTTGATTTCGAGGTGTCCTTGGCCAGTCTTCAGTTTCCCCAATGAGAGGCCTTCCAGGGTCTGAATATTGAAATGGTAAAGCTTTTATTGCTGGCGTCTGCCTTCCTTTATTTCAGATTCCCACAATCCTCCCCTCTTCTTGTACATAATTCAGTATAAAATAAAACATAACTATTTCGTGTTTTGTCTCTATGGAATTCCAAACTAAAATGGTATTTCATTTGCTTGGTTATATGTTAGATGTAATACATTTACTTCCTGCTCAGTACACAGCAAACAGTATTCTCGGATAAACCACCTTACAGAAATTGAATGGGTTCTTTGGAGTTTGGGTTCTCTACTCTTTATCACTGTTAACAAAATATCTGACAGTGGCAATATTAGGGAGGATGGATTTATTGAGCTCATTGTCCTAGGGAATTCAATCCAACACGGCAGAGAAGACATGATTAACTCTGCTGGTGCAGGAAGCAGAGATGTGGGGGGGGGGGGGCAACAGACAGTGCTTCCTACCAGCCCTCCTTTTATGTCTTCCAGTCCCCTTTTTTTTTTATCAGAAATCCAAGCTCACTGGACAGTGCCACCCATATTCAGGGTGGCTCTTCCACCTTAGTTAACCCTCTGGAAAGTTATACATATATGTGTTGCTCTATCTCCCAGGTAATCTGAAATTCAACAAAGTTGACAAATGAAGAAAAATCATGAGTTGTGACTTGCATGTCATCCAAACAAAATAATGAGCACTGTTTTATCCTCCTTCCTTGTTCAGACCTATCCTGCCCATTTGATAAGTGTTCAATGTTTATCAATATTTTATTTTTAATTTCTATAATTACTAATAAATGTGAGTAACTTCATAAGGTCTGTAAATTATGGGCAGTTACTTTGCCCAATTCGCTAATTGCACTTTGTTTGGGGATTTCTTGCATCATAGTTGGAACCTAGTAAAGAGCCTCTTTCAAACATACAAGTGGATAGGCTGCTTTGAACAGAAATCTTTAATTTTGATCAACCGTTCAATTTATGTTTCTGCAATCTGTTTTGAACATGTCATTTTTAGTCCCTTGTTATTTTGGGACTTAAATGTGATTTCTTGACATCCTTTGCTATTTTTTAAATCTTTTTCCTCCAAATTGACGCCTTTAGCAGTTTTGAAAGTAACACTTGTTTACTGCTTTAAAGGATTCCTGAGTATTTGTTAACTTACATCTACACTGATTAGCTGACTACAAATTATTAAAGAAAAAATATGCAATCAAAATAAATGGGAATTAACAGCAGTGGCCTAATTTGTTTTTAATGCTTCATTGAATACAGTATTTAAATGACTCTTCCTCTCACTTGTGTAGAAACTCCTAAATGACACTTCTGATTTCCCCAGTTTTGACCCCTGCAGTGAGGTGAATTACTTCCTAGAGAAGGGCATGTTTTCTTTGACAAATTTGGAGATCCTGGGATTGCATATTTAGCCACTTTTTCCCCCTAATACTATCTCAAATGCAGCAGATTCTTTTAAAAAAATATTCTTCTGAGTTAAGTTAAATACTTTCTAAATTTATTTTATTTTATTTCTGGGAAGAAAAATATAAAGTGTTGACTTTTAGATAACTAAATTAGGTCTAAAATATGGATATATATATATGTAGTTCTTGTAATTTTTTTATTATCTCATTTCTTACAGCACATATTTACTGTGTACTTAACATATTTCAAAGATAACTCACATAACCCTACTTTAAAAAAATATCTTTTTTCACTGAAAAATACACTTATTTTACTTTTTCATTGGTTAATAAGTTTCTTAAAATTAATTTGCTGGAATAATAATGCATGGTGATGGTATAGAGAAGATAAGTAAATTAACTTTAAAAATATAAAATAAAAGGTGTTATAGTAACTAATGATTCAAAATTCAAATCACTGAACTAGCAAAAGGAAAGGAAAGAAAGCAATTGGGAATAATTATCTAAAGAAATAATGGCTGAAAACGTAAAATATATGGTAAAGAAAAACTCCAGTTCCAAGGGGATACATAATGCCCAGTGAGGACCAACCTGAGAACAGCATACTAATGTATGCTGTAAATAAACTTTTACAAGTTAGAGATGTAAGAAGTAACTCTAAAGCAACCACAAAATGAATACAGATAAATTTTCCATATGTGAGTCAATTCTCATCATTAGAACTAGCACAGTATTTGATAATTGTTTAATTGATATAACAGTCAACTGCCTATCTATAGAAACTATTGTTGTTATATAATGGAAGGTGTAGACAATTCGTTACCTGAAATTAAATGGTGGTGGGAGGAAGGTCTTAACAACTAAAGCAAAAACATCAAGGAAACTTAGATCATCAAAAAAGCAAAAGGATAAAAGAAACATAATTTTAGGTAAAAATAATAGGTTATATATATATTCAAAACCTATTATTTATTATATATATCACAATAATTTTGAAGAAAAATATTACACCTGAAACTCGGGACAACAGGCTGGGCAGTGGTAACACATGCCTTTAATCCTAGCACCTGGAGGGCAGAGACAAGTAGATTTCTGTGAGTTCAAAGTTCCAAGGCAGCCAGGGACACACAGAGAAACTGTCTCAAAGGAAAAAAAAAAGACAAAGAAAGAGGAGAAAGAGATTGAATCAAAACCCAAGACAAGGAAGAATAGTGAAATATGAAAGGGCCACAAACATAAAACGCTACAATTTGGGTACACAGTTAAAGCAGTGCTGACAGGGAAATTTACAGTGTTAGATATTTGGGGGCTGAGTAAAAACTTAAATGACATAATTAGTTAATAATAATAGGTAAATTAAAATTAACTAAGGCAAGTAGAAGTAAATCATAAAGATGAGAACATTGAAAGTCATTGAAACTGACAACAGAAATGCAGCAGAGAACAGCAATGAAGCAAAATGTTGTGTTTTTTAAAAAAGAATAATAAAATCAAAGCATATCTTGTAAAAATTATTTTAAAAAGAGAGAAAGCACAATCAAAATATCAAAAACCTGTGTTGAGATTCACAGTCTAAAGGCAAGGCTGGGACTGGTAGGACAATAATGGAATTCTACCAGCAATAAACTCCTGACTTTAAAAATGTAGAGGAACTGGGCCAGCGTCTCAGGAAACAAAGACTATTCAAACTCAATTAAGATGAACTAGGCTATCAGAATAGCTCTATAATTTCCAGAGACATTAGAATCCTACTTCAAAAGATTTTCCCCAAAGAAATACCAAGATACATACCTGCTTCCTGGAGATTTTTATTTTTATTTAAGTAACCAGTATAAATTATATTTAATTTTATTCAGAGATAAGAAAGAACTTAATAGTCCATTGCAAGTGGCCATCAGTACCCTTGGATCAAACCTGAAAAAGATGAAAAGTTAAAAAAAAAAGGACAAACCAGTATTTCTAGTGAATTTAAACTACAAACTCCTTAATGATGCATTAGAAACTCAAACAGATGTGACATAAATTATATAACAAAGCAAGGTGGCATTTATTACAGGTATGAAAAGCTGTTCAATATGTTTTTAAATTTACTAAAATCTACCATGTCAATAGGCTGAAGAGAGCAGTACCATAGTTTCATTGCAGTTGACTCAAAATAAGATATATTAAAATACAACATCCACTCAGGATGAAAACCTTCTGAAAGATAGGAATAGAGCAAAAATTTCTCAGTTTGATGAATAGAGCCTACAAAAAGCATACAACTAACATTATACTTCACTGTGAAAGACTCAGTGGTCTCCCTACTAAGATTGAGCACAGCAGAGAGATGTGTGTTCTCATTCTATTGTTCACCATAATGTTAGATATATGGCAGAGAAAAATAGAAACCAAAGTATATATAATAAAAGGAAAAGTGTGTGTGTGTGTGTGTGTGTGTGTGTGTGTGTGTGTGTATAAAGCAGGTGAACCAAAAAAGAATGACAAGCAGAAAAATCTCTTGCATGAGTGAGTCCTAACTATAAGACAAACTTGAACATTTCTAGAAATAGCATTAGAGAGATCACTTGAGAATCTGGGCATAACTAACTCTTTAGTCTTGCTCTTAATCAAGGTGATGCTGCGTAAAAGGACATTTTGTTATGGAAGTTAAAGATATTTGCTGTGTTAAAATTATCCCAAGGAGAAAGCAGCTACAAAGACAAGAAATCAGAAAAACCAAAGCCTCTGACGAATGTCTTGTATGTGAACATCACCCAGAACTCAACAGAGGAAATCAATGCTATGAAAACAAGCGGAATCTGCATAACAAACAGACATGAATGTCAAAAATGAGTATATGAAAATATACCAGACATTATTAGTCACAAAGATATGTAAATTAAAATTACAGAGGGATATCAGCATGCATCTATCAAGAGTGACTTAATCACACGTGATAAAATTGGACCAACCAACATATTCCTTTTTGGAATGTGAAAGGGGCACAGACTTCATGGAAGCACTTTAGTTGTTTTATTTTTTCTCTTTATAAGTTAACATGAAACTTTACATATTTCTGGAGCATGATGTGATGCTTCAGTCATCGCACACATTTGGAAACATTTCCAGCTCCCTAAACATCTATTTGTTCTTTGTGGTGAAAATGAGAGAATAAAAGTTCTCTCATCTAGTTCTTGAAACTACCACGTCACTGTCTTCTCTAGTTTCCTGCTTTTCAAAAGCATGTGAGAATTTATTTCACAGACTTATATGTACTTTTCTGTGCCCCAGCATTTTCTAATCCTTCCCACCATTTCCTCTGCCCAGATTTTGATAACTCCTTGTTTCTCTCTAAGCCTCCATGGAACCAAATTTTATGAATATCAAGTGAATGACAATTTCTTAAATATTTTATCATTCAACAACCATACAATTTATTAGTTCTATCCCTGCACCTTTGTGGAAAGAAATGGGAGTCAGAGGGAGGAAGAAAGAAAGGAAGGGAGAAAGTTGGATTCTGACACTGTAACTAAGAGATAAATGGTCATAGAAGCTGACAATAATAGCTCAAACCTCATATCAAATCAGATGTTCCTCAAGCATGATGTAGGTAACACACTCGAATAAGAACATCCATGAAGCACTGCTGAGCATCAAGGAAACACTATTGATACATGAATAAGAACATGCCGTGAAACACTATTGAACATCAAAGCAACATTTTTGATACCCAAGCACTTTTGGAAGACTGCTCAAAATTTCCCAAAGTTATGTACTCTGTAAGTCCATTTCATGGTATGTTGGAAATGAGAAAATATTAGATATATAGGGCAGGTAGTAGCAGTTAGCGTTTGGAAAGAATGGCGTGCTGGACACCAGGTAGAAAAACACTGGGTCTGGTTGGGAGAAATGTGCATCTTAGGGAACTGAGTGTTAAGTGTCTTGACTTTGGTGGTGAACATAGGAACGAACACAGATGAGAAAACGATGCAAAGCAGTGTGTGCAGAGAAGGGTAAAAGAAAAATAAAGAGATCTGAGGAAGCTGAGTGACATTTGCTTTAGCATACATCAAGTGGCGTTATAATTTGACAATATGCCATCACATGAGATCCTAGGTAAAGCATGAAATTAGTTCTGCATTACTCCATAAAACTTCAGGTAGACCTCCACCTACCACACTTAAAATTTTGGAAAAAGTCTAGAATTAAAATATGTTGCGTGGGTGATCAGTTCTTTGGTTGATGTTGCCCCAGCCTGATAGGTTGTAGGTCAGAAATATAATAATTGGTTTTCAGTCATCAGACCACTCTAGTTTTGTGTTTCAGGTTCCTGCTGGTCCCACAAATATTCTGCTTGGAACTCTGGGTTTGGAGTTGTCCCTGATGGTTACAGAACCTAAGGTTCATGATAAGCTAGGCAGCAAAGGGAACTAATGCCTTTTAGTAAGACTTGGAGTCCCACTCCACAAATGGTACTGAGTCACAGATGGCAGTGTCTGGAAGAAACGGACATACGCCGGGAGGAGAGTCTAAGTTGTGTAGCAAGTGTCTGACTTGTGGATGAAGGAACTCAGACCTATCTGGACCCAAGAGTGAGGACTCTCAGGTTCCTGGTGGAAAGCAGTTCTGTGAATTCACAAGGAGTCATAGAGGAATGGATACAGGCTAGAAGGGATGACCGAGAGCAGCACTGGAGAAAGACTACTGAGGTCCACCCCAGCAGGTCAAGTCTAAGAGAATGAATATGGGATGAGAAGAAGCATTGAGGTGAGCAGCAGTGGCAGGCCTAAGAGAACCCTACCAAGAACATAGACAGTGAGGGGACAAAGGCAGCCAACCAAGTACCAGATGAGTATAGTGGCTATGGGGTCCCTGATAGAAAGTGATCTCTCTTGAAATTACAACAAAATTTGAAACAATTTCTAAGATGCTCTAAATAGACTTCTGCCATTTGGTATTACATATTTATGCAATGCCAAATGCTCAGTGTTGACAATTATGAAATCAAATAGCTAATAACTCTGAAAATTATTAAAGATGCTGTACCTTCTCAAGTATCAAATGCTCAGCTAAAATTCAACCCTTTATGTAAAAATAAATAAGCGCATCCATCTCATTAGCAAATAAATTTGCTTTCATCCTTAATAAGCGGTAAAAAAGTATTACAAATCAAAGAACTATATACTGATTTTATATGAACTGATTAAAAATTTTCTCATGCAGAAAGAGATCATGAGCAGGTAAGAGCTAAGAAATCCTAGTCTAAGGGAGTGTTTCTTTGAGTCCCTTTGGTGGATGATAAGCATAGGCAGAGGGTTTTACTGTGTTCCACAGACACAGGGTCCTGGCATTCATTCTGAAATCTGTAACTATAACAAACACATAAGCCTCCTAGGAATTTTATATGTAGAGCTAAAGATTCTAGCCAGCAAGGAGAAAATGGTCACCTCAGTCAAGCAGTTGCTCCACTGAGAATAAACACCACATACAAATTGGTTGTATGTCTCTTACATGAATCACATTATATACTCTTGCTAATATTGTGAGGTACATAGTCTCTTTTTCAGTCAAGGTAGGCAGAGCTTGGAAGGTATACACAGCTAGAAACAGAAAACAGTTCTGCTTCATTGCAAGGCCAGCTTCAGAGCCAGCAGAGTTCCTCTCGGCATGAGATCTACAAGGGAAGATAAACTCTCCACATTACACCACTGTGCTCAAAATACCTCTTGGGAGAAATGACTTATTTGGGATCGTGACAGAGAGATTTCTGCCCATCATGTTGAAGAAGGCATGGCATAGGTTGCCATTGCACAGGTAGACTTGCTCTGTATGTGTCTGTGGGTACAAGGTTGTCAATTTTTCACATCATATAGACAAGGAAGGAGAACCTGTGGCTCTATAGAGCTGGAGGTGTAACCCTCAAGGTTTACCCTTACTGACCTGTTTCTACCAATTACTTCACCTCCTACAGGTTATACAATATGCAAAATAGGGCACAAACTGAGGACAGAAAATTAAACCAAACCATAACGAAGGCTTTGGTCTGTGCAGAATGATACAGCAGACTGTAGGGATCACATTCCCTAGATGCCAGAGTAGAAGAAACTTTCCTTTAAAAAGGTCACAGTACTTTAGGAAGGCATCACATTGGGCAATCCCCAAAGCTATTACAATCCTAAGAATTCATCAATTTAGTCTATTACCCATTATTCAATCTGTGTTATTACAGAAAAATGTTGTTTCTCAGATACTATAAGTTCTTGACATCAAACCCAAGGGCAGAGACAGTGAATCAAGGCTTAAGAATATCAGAAGAAAGATATAAACTAAAACTGGATTTATGGACAGAAGAGGGAAAATCCTAGAGAAAAACACAGAGAATCCCCAAAGGGACTGAGTACCTGACAGCTTTATGCTGTACTGTAAGTTAATATAATGGAAACTAGAGGGTTCTAAAGTGCTCCCATTAAAATATTCATGAATAATAAAATCATCTTCATTTCAGCTCTTCACATATCACATTAAAATTAATTTATGGCTTTCCAAAGGAAAGTGTGTCAGGATTGGAAGATGCACAAGTCGTTTTAAACCCACTGCTTAAGTTGCTTAAGTTTCAAATAATTTCTATTTTGTGAAATCTAAAAACTATTGATGAGTAAACTGAGGAAGAAAGGAATTAATAAAGGCTCAAAAAGCCACTCACAATGCTTGTTTCTAGTTAACACATAACATGTCAACTCAGCTTCAAATAGAGGTAGCTTCATTAGACTGAAATTTTTATGTTTAGCAAGAAAATGCTAGCACTGTCAAAATGGCCCAGGATTTTCATTTTGGCAGAACCTGTCCACCAATCATCCCCCAAAAGAATTAATTTATGTGGAGATATATGATATGATCCTACAAAAGGAAACAAAAGAATTTCCTATTTCTTTTCTTCTCAGATAGAATAATATCAGGCCAAATCACCAAGTTCTAGTCTTACAAGATTTTCTTATAAGATGAACCTGGTGTAAATATCAGTCTTAACTCTGAACTGGCCTCCTCACTACAGAAGATAAATCAAACACACTGTAAAACCCCAAACTGTCTAACAAAATAAATTTCTTTTCTAGATAACATTCTCGTTCATCTGCTTATTTTTCCCATCATTCACCCATGAACTTTTACATTATTTTTGCATTGCCTACAATGAGCCAGTCACACTTTATAACTAAACAACCTTTGCTCTGGACAAATCCATTAACAACCAAGAAAAAAAAATCCCCTGGCTTGATGTTGGTCATTATTTATCCTCTCGAAACAATTACACAAGTGAGTTTCAACCCAGAACTTGTTTATTTGACTTTATATCTTCAGTCCATTTTATTTCACATGCCATAGAATTTAAGCTGAAAGAACACATACACACAGATAGACATCGAGATGGGAAATAGAAAGAGAGAGAGAGAGAGATAAAGCAAACATAGCTTCAAAATTAATATGTATGTAGATTTTTCCCCGTGTCAAAGACTGCAAAAATATTTTCCCCAAATTCCAAAGAAATTTATTTGAATTCTCATTTGCCCTTGACAACCCCTTCTTTGGTCTGTCTAAAAAGCCTTTCCCCAAAGCATATACCTCCAACATAAGTATATGCAGTACACCAAGTGTAAGTAGGTTTTTATGTATTCAAATATAAAGATTGCATATGGACGTCATAGACTGGAAATTCATCTCATTTCCTAAATGCAGTTCATTTTATACTTACTTTCAGTTAATAACAACAAACATTTTTTTCATCCAAAGCCAAACAAAGCAGCAAGTCAATAAATTTAGGGTTCCCTGCTTATATTCCTAAAAAATTATCCCGTGAAAGATGGCAATGAGGTTTTCTTCTCTAGAGAAAGAAACCAATCTCCAAAATAATATCCTAGGAAATAGCTTTTCTCTGAGATTTTCTCCTTTAGTTTTAAAGAGGAAAGGAATACAAATAGTGAAGGAGTCTGAGCAAGTCAAATGGTAAAAATGTTCCAAATAAGCCACACTTGCTTTTTTCCATTTCGAAAAGAAAAAAATAGTCCCATCCAATTCTGTAAATGCTACAGAATATTACGGAAGACATTTACTCTCATTTCCCCCTAAATTTATTTAATGTCTTTTCTAAACATTACTAATTACTTGCAGAATCATAATAGCTATTTCCACAAATAAAAGTCTTTTGGTGAACATGAAAGGAGAAATATTGTTTAAATCAAAATAACTGAATTTGTGGATTTGAGAGAAATTCAAAGCTCTAATAACTTCCTCTAATATTAACTTACTTTGGAAAGAATCAAACTCAATGAAATTACAAATATTTCTCACAGACAGTTCATGCCTTGTTCAAGACTAAAAACAATAGTGAAGGAATTTGTGTTTTGTGTTGCCTTTCCTACCTTTGAAACAGAATCTTCAGTCACATTCCATATGTGAATCTTGCTGGTCCTCACAATGACTATGCAAGTAGGTGCAAATGGTGTCTTACTCAACATAAATAAATACAAATAAAAATGGCAAAGGGCAAGTTTTCTTCATGTCACACATACTCTATCTTCAAAACCTATTGATGTTTTCCCACCCTTATAAACACATGGGTTAAAACAGAATAGTCAGCATGTATTTTCCTTTCCAGCTGATTCAAAAACATGTAACAGTTAAAAAAACTAAACAAAACAAAAGCCATCCCTCCAGGATTTGTCTTCTTAGACTGGGTTATGAATATCTCTCAACTATCTGACAAACTCAGGGATCTGAACAACTTGAAGATTCCTCAAGTTTCTATTCATTTCAAATACTCCTTAGAGAAACTTCATTAAATAACCATGTAGAAGGCATTTGAAAGACAGATGAGTTGCTGACTGGCAGAAGGGAAGGAAGAATTGGGAAGTAGGGTATGCTTTCTTTCTCATGGCCTTTTGACAGAACAGCATGGGACGATCTATGTAAAAGTACCCAGAGAAATTAAAATAAGACAGGACAAACAGAAATTATGAATATGAAACTATGCCGTAATTGAAGATATAAAATCTAACAAGTAAATCTTTGAAAAGAATGAGCTTTGTTGTAGAGCAATTGAAGTACTCCAAATACTAATGTTACCTAGCACCATGTAACATAGTTGTGGTTACTAATTATTACTTATTTCAAAGTCTTGGGTAGAAGCAAACTCAAGTGCTTCTAGACAGATTCCTAAGACCATGTGAAGCAAAACTACTCTCTGTAATTCACTGATTGAATTGTGTGTCCTTGGTTGTCGCTTCAGATGGCACTGCTATTCCTGCATAAAGATCAACATTCATGATTTATTTCCCTTTATCTAGAAACACAACTGATTTGGAATCCAGGCTTGAGAAAACACAACTCTTAAAGGGACTAGTTAGCAGGCTTATACCACCTTTCATAGTCTTCAAGGCTTTCTCATTTTTACTTGCTCTAGCCTTAAATAAAAATAACTGGGGAAAAAAAATCAACTTTCAAATCTCAAGAAAATGTCTAATTAACTGCTACCACATATTGCTGTTGTTGTTGCAGTCCACAGAGAAGGTACTTTACTAGGGCGGAGTCTCAGGTGAGGCATTTGGCCTGTATTTCTCATTTGCCAAGAAAGTGAATCTTCAAAGTGCCATAGTCATGAAGCAGATTTCACCCAAGCCTTTGCTCTCAGCTCTCATAAGACTAGTGTTCCCTATATGTGAGATATTTCCCAACTATCATCATTGTCCAAAAGATTTCATTTAAAAGACCTACTAACTTTTATTTGTGTCAGGGTGATTTCCTTAATTATTGTTATCATTTCTGTGTCCTTTGCAATCACTGCATTCCTTGATATGTGTCACTTTTTTTGGGCTTGGTTTGTTTAATTCCATAAACAGCATTGATAGAAAAATAATGTAAAACAGTTTCACAGTGGGTTAATAAGGATTTGAATTTTTTATTTATCATTGAAATCACAAAGAAAAATTGCCTCTTTTAAATTACACTCATAGATGTTCAACTGTAGCACTTTAATGTACCAGTACAAAGGTGGACAGTGAATCAAGTTTAGAAGGGGTCAGGAGTCTATAATTTCCATGTCACATGTGAGCAGCTGATTATTCCCTGTAATGCATACAAAACACTGTACAGGAGAATAAATCTACCTAGCAGAGTGCCAGACATCCCTCTTGCAAATGTCAGAACGCATTTCGAAATATAGCTATGAATACTAGACCAGTTAATTTCCACTCTTACCTGATTCCAAGGGCTTGCTAACTCCGATTTAGGAAACAGAAAACAAACTGGGACACAATAATAATGATTATGTAGGTTTAGCATATATATAATAATTATTAGCACAATAATAATTATTATGTAGTTAAACATATATATATGTTTAACTCTTCTAAGGTAAATCAACAAGATAAAACATATAAGCACATAAATATGCTTTTAATTGCTTCATAAACTGTCACATATGTATTAGTTTTTTTTTGTTTTTTTTTTTTTTAGTTTTTCGAGACAGGGTTTCTCTGTAGCTTTGGAGGCTGTCCTGGCACTAGCTCTTGTAGACCAGGCTGGCCTCGAACTCACAGAGATCCGCCTGCCTCTGCCTCCCGAGTGCTGGGATTAAAGGCGTGCGCCACCACCTCCTGGCTTGTCACATATGTATTGTTGAAAGGAACAAACTGAAATTAACTTATGGATTATAACAAGAGATTGTTTAAATCTGTTTCTGCACCAAGCCTTACTTATTGTTTATGAAGACTATTAAGCCAAGAACTCATTAGCTACCCTTCAAAAAACTGACCCTTAGATGTGTAGCTATTTCTAAATAAGAATAACATTTCTGTAAGTAGAGATAAAATAATCTATGGAGCCATAGATGCTTGCTCCAACATTAAGTTTTTCAGTAGAAAGCTAACCAAAGTCAAGAGTAAAGGACATGCCACACAGGAGAATGTATTTGCAATACATAAATAAAGAAATTTCATCTAAAATACAAAATGTTCTTCAAGGAAATAAGATAAATAAAAGCATCCCCACTTTCAACAACACTGAACAAAACGCTGCATAAAATAAAAGAAAAACCCAGATGATTAATACATAGGTTTTCTCATTATTTCATCAAAATAAATATTAAAACTCTGGTAAAACAGTCAGAAAACAAGACTCATCAATCTGGCTAAAGTTAAAGTGGAAAACAAGGTCACATTTTTGTAAACATATGGAAGGACTGAGGATTATTATTTTTGGGTTAGTGGGATATAAATTTCACTTTGAGAAAGAATTCAATATTAGTCAACAAGATAGGTAATATGTGTAAACAGAGAATGCATGTAGTGGGAGCTGTGGGCTGCATTCCTGCCACCCAGCTCCCAGCTGCTTGTCTAGCTTATGCCCCAAAATAACAACACACAAACTGTATTCATTTAAACACTGCTTGGCCCATTTCTATAAATGTGTGTACCACCACGAGGTGCACTTACCAGGAAGATTCTAGCCTACGTCCATCCTGGGTCGGAGCTTCATCGCGTCTGCCCCGGAGAGCAGTGGCATGGCGTCTGAGCTCATTTACTCTTCCTCCCAGCATTCCGTTCGCTCTCAGCTCTCATAAGACTAGTGTTCCCTATA
>NW_004949099.1:17130195-17151831 GCF_000317375.1 Microtus ochrogaster | reverse complement strand
ATAACAAGATTGACCTTAAATTTATATTAATAAAGCCAAATCCATATCAATGCAAATTATTCATATCTCTATCATATCCCCCTTTAAATGTAAAAGAAATTTATAAGCAATATTTGGGAATATGGGTGCAGTTTTTTCTCTCCAAACTGCTTCCTGCTGAATGGGGGCACTGTTATTTAGGTCTTTCATGGTATAACCTGTGAGCTAGATTCATCTCAGTCAGCAGCTGAGTGAAGTAATTATTTGAAGGTGTTCACAGCAACCTTTCAGGAGGGTGTGGTTTATCATACCATATTGGAATAGAATCAATCCACAGGGTCTCATCCTCTGTGAAAACAAAAGAAGAAACTCCTTTCCAAAGCATCATGTTTTTAGATCCAAATTCTGAAGTCATACCCTTATGATATCCATTCTGGTCTAGCTTGGCAGCCCATATAATAAAATGTCTCTCTGTACTTAGCTCCTTCACAGTCAAAAATTTTAAAGAAAACACATTGAACATAATCCAGACTCTCTGTGAATTTCCCATTTTTGTGCAGCTTTATTTTAACCTCTATTTCATTTATTTTTACTTTTTGACTTTTTGAGACAGGTTCTCTGTATATCTTTGTCCTGGAATAACTCTATAGACCAGGCTGTCCTTGAACACTCAGATATCCTTCTGTCTCTGCCTCCCAGGCACTGGGATTAAAGGTGTGTCCTACCACACTTTGAAGTCATAGAGGTCAATCTACCTCTGTCTCCCAAGTGTTGGCATTAAAGGTGTGTACCACCACACCCAAACTACTCTCTTTTTCTTATTTACTTTTAAGAACTTGAACCTTTAGCCTGCATATATTTTTAACACACTGTAAACCATTTAGAAATTTTCTTTGTCTTTGAATCTCTCTTTACTGTATATCTCTCTTTTTCTGACCACATGATTCTTTAATTTACCAAGCAATATCAGTAGGACTAAAGCCGTGGCTTTGACGGCTGGACCCAGCCCATTCCTTCACTTTCCAGCCTCATGGCTGAAGTACCAGTGGAGCCATTTTTATTGCCACAACTCTGTGGCATTTCAAAGTCCCTGACAGCAAGCAAGCTACAACAGTATATCCACAGAAAACACTCAAGTTCTCTCTCTGTAGCTGGCCCTCCTGCCTCAAAGAGTCAGAGTTTGCCCTGGCAGGACGGCCCAGAAAGCCAGCATTTTTAAATGGTGCTACTTTTTTCCTGCTACAGCTGAAAACCAAAAAGCATGCATTCAGCTTTTCATCAACACCATTTAAGTGTTCCGTGGCAGGACCTCTTAAAAGAGATGAAGGGTTTTGCAGCTAAAGCTGAGTCAGGAAGCCTCTCTTAGATGAGAGTGCTTGCTTGCCTCTAGCAAGCAGAGCAGACCCAAGAAATTGCTGCTACCAAGAAGCCATGCTTTACTCTACTGTTTTCTGCCCACAATTACTTCCCAAGCTTTCTCGGGTTTTGTGTGGATGCAGTTATCCACGTTGGGCGCCATTCTGTAGTGGGAGCTGTGGGCTGCGTTCCTGCCACCCAGCTCCCAGCTGCTTGTCTAGCTTATGCCCCAAAATAACAACACACAAATTTTATTCATTTAAACACTGCTTGGCTCATTTTTATAAATGTGTGTAGCATCACGAGGTGCACTTACCAGGAAGATTCTAGCCTACGTCCATCCTGGGTTGGAGCTTCATCGCGTCTGCCCTGGAGAGCAGTGGCATGGCATCTGAGCTCATTTCCTCTTCCTCCCAGCATTCTGTTCTGTTTACTCCACCCACCTATGTTCTAACCTATCAGGCCAAGCAGTTTCTTTATTAATTAACCAATGACCTTCCTCCATCAACTGCACTTTTGTTTCCTCGCTACCCAGACCCAAAATCACACAGTAACTATATTAATTACAACACTGCTTGGTAGATGGTTCAGATATTTTTAGATAGCTCTTACATTTTAAGTTATTTCATTTCTATTGTTTATGTATTGCCAAGTGGCCATGAAGTTACCACATTTTCTCCATGTCTTATTATCTTGGCAGCTAGCTGGTGTCTCATCTCTGCCTTTCCTCTTCCCAGAAATCTCCTAGTCTGGTCACCCCACCTACACTTTTTGTCTATCTTTACTCTGCTAAACCATTGACCAAAATCAATCAATAAAAGCAACACATATACAGAAGGACATCCCACATAAAATATGTTTACATTAAGGAACAGTCATCGATGCATACCCTAAAGAAATTTCTGTATATTTGTGTAAAGACACAGACTTAAAAAGGTAAGTAACAGCTGTGGCAGATGCCAGTTTCAAACAGGATAGTTCAAATGTTCAAGAAAATAGTGGTGCTATATAGTTCATAGCTTGCTAACTTTTGAAAATTATACCACAGTATAAAGAAGTTAGGTGGAGCTAGAATAAAGTGAATTGATGAGGTCAGGGTTCATATTTCAAACATTTATTATTTGGGACAACTTTGGCTCTGAGGAAAGAGTAACACACCTCATACTAATGACCCAAGCAAACCTGTCAACAATGTCAGTGAGAATTAGCTACATTCCAGAAATGATGTATTTCTCAAAAGAATAAAACCATATGAATACTTACCATGCTTTGCATCCACTGAAATTCATGAACTAGGAAAATTCAGGTTTGTTTGTTTAAGGAAGCATAATGATTAGGAAAGTGAAAGCAGGAACTAGGAAATCATCCTAATAAAAGTCTAATAGTGGCTTCTTAGGAGGGAGTTATTGTTATTAAGAGTTAAGAGCAAATATCATATAACATACATTGTAAGGAAGTATGCTGGTGAATTTTTAATATTGCAACAAAATACCAGGACAATCACGGTATAAAGAGAAAATACTTAGGCTGACTTATGCTTTCAGAAGATTTAGTATGTAGTCGGTGGTCAGTTGGTCTGTGTTGCTTCTGGGCTTGTGGAGAGTGTGCCTTCATAATGAACAGAATATATAGAGTAGTATTCTTACCTTATGAGAGCTGAGAAGCAAGGGGAGACATAGAAGAAAATTGGATTCTCCAAGTCTCCTTTAATGCCATGCTCCCAATGACAGTCAGCACCTCCCTATAATGAGATGCTTTGTGTTTTCGTTTGCTTCTTTGTTATTTTCATAAACACTGACCAAGAGTAGCTTGATAGACAAAAGGCTTCATGTGGCATAGGCCACAGCCCATTATCAAATTAAACCAAGGCAGGGACCTAAAGGCAGGAATTCAAGCAGAGAACAAAGGGAAACACTGCTTATTGACTTGCTCCTAGACTCATTTTCAAATACCTTTTTTATTCATTTTAGGCCCAACTTCCCATGAATGAAATTACCCACAGTGGTCTTGACCATCCTACACCTATCAGCAATCATGAAAATGAACCCAGCCCATGGTCACAGGATAATTTGATAAAGATTATTCCTCAGTTGAGGGTCAACCTAGCTTGACAACTGAAATTAGTCATCACAAATCCATCCCTTGTCACATTGACACAAAAGGACACTACTGTTAAACCATAACCTATCCTGCTCCCAAATTTCTCATTTTAATTTCATAATATAAAATACAGCACAAGTTTTAGAAGTAACATAGTCTTTATTTTTTTCAATACTTTAAAAGTTCAAGGTTTACTTTTTAAAAACATAAATCTCTTAAGTATGGAATCCTACTAATAGAAACACAAGTCATTTACTTTCTTATTCAAAGAGCAAAGAACCAGAACTCAGTTACAATCAGATAAAAGCAGAACCTAAACCAACAACATCAAATGCTCACTGTCTGACATGTGGAATAACTCATGATGTTCTGGGTTCCAAAGTTGTTGGGCAGTCCCACTTCTCTAGGTCTGCCTTGAACAACATCCAGCTTATCTCCTAAGCTCAGATCAGCTCTACTCCTGACCTGTTGTTTTCCTTGTTGTTTATCCCCATTGTCCTGGCAACGACTATCTACTGAGTTCTCCACTAAAAGTTAAACCACACTGTCACCAGCAGCTTTTCCCAGACATTCACTGTGTTAAGTTTCAGCTGACCTCTTTGAGCTCTTCAAGCCTGAGGTCATCACTGTAACTGAGGCTGCATTTTCATCAGTGTCCTCTTCCTGCCTTTTTTCAGGGAGGCTTTGATCCTGACACACAGAGACAAACCACAGCTGCTTTCCATGACCCCTTGATGCCTTTGAAAATTTCTTGTGGGAAATTCTTTAACATTGCTTACCAAGTTCTACCACCAACTGGAGATGCAGCTTTGCTCCAATCCTTGGCTCACAGTTTCTTTGTGCTGACCCTGAGCAAATAATTCACAGAAGCTTTCAGCTAGTGGTATCGGTATCTGATTAATCACAATTAATTCTTTTGTTCAAGCTAACCAGAAACCACAAATTCTTATTTAAAACATATCACACAAATGACCCCAAGAGAGTCATTGCTTCCATCTGAAATTTAGATCCAGGTCTCCATTACTCACATAGAACTCTGTATTATCTTCCAAGTTACCAGCAGTGTATTAAAGCTCCATGCTGTTAGTGGCTTTACAACCTAAATTTTCCACCTTAGTGCAAAGACCAACCCAAGGCATAAGAGCCTCATGGTCAGGTCTGTCGCAGCAACACTCACCCTCTGATACCAATGTCTATGTTAGTTTTCTTTCTCTGTTGCTATGACAAAACACTGTGCAAATGCAGGGTGGAAGAGGAAAGGGTTTGTTTGGCTGACACTTCCAAGTCACAGTCCATCATCCTTTCGGGAAGTCAAGGAAGGAGCTCAAGCAAGGACTGAAGCCGAAGTCAAAAACACTACTGACCTACTTACTAGATTGCTCTCAAGATCAAACTTAGCTATATTCATTAGACAGGTCGAATTCACCTGCCTAGGGTTGGTATGGTACTGCCCACAATGGACTTGGGACTTCTATATCAATTAGCCATCAAATATAGTTTCTCACAGATATAGCCACGGACCATACTGATGAAGGGAATTTTTTTAGTTGATATTCTCTTGTCCCAGTTGAATGCAGTTTTTTTTTGTCAAATTGACAATAAAAACTAACCAGCAACAAATGGGCCTTTGATGTACTTTCTGGATACAGAATGTAATAGAGAACATTTATGGAGTTGATAATCTGTTTCTTTGCTTGGTAGGTGCCATTGCCTAAAGTAACTATGCAGTCATTTTCAGACCTGTTCTTGTGGGTTTTGAGTTGTTTTCTGTATAATAAAAAATGTTTTAAAATAAAAACAAGTAAAATTAAAGAATAAAATGCTTGCCTTTTATGTGGATAGGGATGCTTTCTTTTAATCCTGGAAGAGGTATACTATTGTCTTGGGCAACATTTGTTTTGACACTCACCTTACTCTGTACATATACACCCATCATGTGGTTGTTGTTATGTTATGTGCACTTACAACAGAGGTAAGTCCTTACAAACCTCATGAGTTCGACTATAGATAAAGTAAACCAGGAAAACCAGGTGTACCATATTAACAATGCCTAATACCAATGTGTCTTAACTGTTTACAACTTGAAAAATATATTTCTTCTTGATTTAATCCCATTTGGCAGTGTCACTGAAAACTGAATGACAAATAGGTTCTTAACCTCTTGATGAAAGATCCAATGACTCTCCCTTACTCTTATACCTTTGCACGGGGCCAGTCTATAAACTAGAGTGTACTATGAGAGATACATGTTCTAATAACCTGAGTCCAAAATAGGATACTATTGAGAGCACTGAGATAATCAGGGATAAAATCTGAACGAGGGGCATATTTTAGCTATGATGTAGCACATCCATCTGAAACAAATGAGAAATTACAGAATATACTGATATAATTGATACAGTGATCCTTTCCCTGTCATTCTGCTGTGAGACTAGAGCTACTACTTGATAAATCCTAGGTACAAAGAAAGGACAGAATAAAAAAGGTAAGCAGTCCAGGCTTGATTTGTAACATTAGGAACTGTCTCCTTGTTGTGGCTCAGTGGGCAAAAGTTTCCTACATAAGCATTAGAACTTGAGCTGCCTCTCCAGCACTCACATAAAACACTGTGGATGACCTGTAATTTCACCTTAGGGAGAAGGACACAGGTGGATCCTTCGAAATCACTGGCCCACAAGTCTATCCAAATTGGAAAACTCTAAATTTAGTGAGAGATCCCCATCTCGACAATTAACATGAAGATCAAGCTATAGAAGAAGACAGACAACATTTGCTTTCAGTCTCCATATGCACGTGTATGCACAACCATGCACATATCCAACATTCCCCCTGTGCATCACATCACACACACACAAAGTAATAGAAAATCATAGAGCTTATCGCCAAGATTCCAAAATAAAAGTGGGACTTGTTTTTCAATTTCAGAAACAATAATGTCTGAAATGAATATATAAAAAAAAAACTAATGCATGAAAGAAAAAGCCCCTCAACTGTTGCCAGAAGCAAATAGGTATCCCAGGACCATCTCCCCAGTGTATTTACCCTTGCTCAGAGTAAGGATTTGTCTAATGCCATTGCTGCTGATTGAGTTAGTGATCCGTAAAAAGAGTGACAAATCAAGAATGTTCAACATAGAACATAGGTACAAATATCCCAGGAATGTAATTAGATGGCTCAAATGAAAGATGGCAACAAATTCTGATTCTTTCAAAACTTTTCATTGTTAACCACTATGCAGGAAATCTATGAGATTTTTTTTTTAAAATTCTAGAGGCTTTCTTCTGTTTAGATTTGTGGTCTCTTTGGTGGACTTTGGAGAATGAATACCCAACTACCACAACAGCTTTAATTCATTTAGTCGTTGGCTACACTAATTAATGTATCCTAACATCTGGATCCAGAGTAATTCCAGAGTAATTTAGAAATCTATTTTCATGCTATATACAATAACCTTACTTTTCTTATGCAATAGAAAAATGATTTTCACCTCCAAAGTTCTTTCTCTCAGAGATGCTTGGACAAGTGGGACTCATTTATGGCCTAATTCCCTAATATTTTTTTTTGTTTTTGTTTTTGTTTTTTTCAAGACAGGTATTTTCTGTGTAACAGTCCTAGCTGTCCTGGAACTACCTCTTATAGACCAGGCTGGCCTTAAATTCACAGAGATCTGCCTGCCTCTGTCTCCCAAGTGCTGGGATTAAAGGTTGTATGCCATCACCGTTCATCTTATCACTTAGTCTTAATAAATTCATGTGAGAGTCTTTGCAAACACCAAGGCCTTTAGAGTGGCAATCCACATAAGGTACGAAAGAGAGGCAGTTCATCACTACCCAGGAACCAGTGTTGATTCAAACATTAAAGTGTGGCATCAAGCAGTTTATTTTGGGCATATTTATGTACAGCACAACTTTGGGAAAAATTTTTGTGATAATTAATTGAATTCTGTGTGTATTACAAAACTTAAGACATGTTTACATTGGAGCTCTTCTCAAAGTACACGTGACCACTTCCATAAAGCTGTTCTATTTACTGAGAAATACTGCTTAAGATAAGGGTCTAGGGAGCAGACAGAAGATAAACATAAGGGTGGGGGCAGGAAGAGCCAGATGTGGCCTAGACATATATATAGTAGAGAGGTCACCAAGCTATTAACCACATTCATTCCTAGTCTTCTGGGCAGAAACCAGGTTATGCATCTCTTTCTTTAAAGAGGCAACTCTATGTGTATTACAGTCCTGGTTTTCAGAGTGCTTACCTAGAGCACAAGGATCTTGGGCCCTCTACAACTTTATTCATAAGTAGGCATGAGGACTTCATTCAATAAGATTACCAATCAGTTGGATGATGTGCCTAGTATTTAAAATAATCACAACAGTACAACTTGAAGTTCAAGGTCCTTAATTTCTTCTTATTAGTTCTTAAACAGTCAAGAAAAGCTAAAACGTCTATGATTTTATTTGTTTATTCTTTCAAATTTATTTATTCTTTCAAATGTCAAATAATTTGACATTTACATTGCAGATAAATTTATAACCTTGCTTTTACAAGGTTATAAATTGTAACCTGTAAAAGTGACTGTAGCCAGTCAGTTAATATGCTTGCATTTCTTTTTTCTATAATACCTTTAAGATGCATCTCAGTAGACAACTATGCTCCCTCAGGAAAAGGAGGAAATGTAAACAAAGTTATTCTGAGGAGTAAATTATTGAGTGCAACATATGGCCTTGCGTTCCTTTCATACGAATTTCATTGACCAGTATTATTGTCTGAGCACTGAAGTTAGTGCATGCTCGAAATAAAAAAAAAAAAATCCACACATCAAGATTTCAGAAAGCAAAGTGAAGACAAGTGCTTAATTATGTGCAAAGTGCTCTCTTCTTTTGCAAGGTATAGGATGCAGCAGACATCTATAACACCGTCTGTGAGAAAAGAAGTTGCTAATATACAATTTAGATGCAGTTGTTTCTCTGGATGGAAATTCACTATCAATTTCTTCTCTTAAGAGTTGCGATTTTCTGAAAATTATAATAGGATTGGCAGTCGGCAGCTGTGTGAACCTATTACTTAGCATTAGCTAATAAGAGAATGGTATAGAAATAGGTGTGGCTCTGTCATAATACTACATTAAAGAGAAAATGGTGACAAGGGACTAAAAGATAGGAGTGGCAGATGGGAATGTTTGTTTTATCAGTGGATTTTTTAAGAAAAGATGCATTTTTAAATTTTTTGATATAGGTCTTGGCCTGCATGCAAATATGTGATCACATGCTTGCTGGGTGCCCTCTGAGGACAGAGGATAACCCTGGATCCTTTAGCGCTAAAGTTGACAGCAGTGAGCTGCTTTATGGGTACTGGGACTCAAATCCGGGTCTTCCTCAATAGCAACAAGTACTCTTAATCGTTGAGCCAACTCTCTAGCCCAGCTGTTACATTTACACAAAAAATGAAAAGTTCATGCATCACAGGTACATATTTATACAACTGTGGTTTCATAACATATGAATAAACTAAGAATTTCTTTTATTTTTAGGTATGGCTTAGAGACAGTTATATGACACTGGCTATTGAAATTAACTCAAGTTGAACAAAGTAAGAAATCCATTTCAGGGATATGGGCTTAACTCAGCAACAGATCATTCTCCCAGCAACCCTGAGACCCTAGGTTTGATTTTTAACACCACAAAAGGGAGAGGAGAAAGACAAAAAAGGACTCTTTATTTCTTTGATTGTCCCCCTCCCCATTTCAGTGGAAAGGAGACTTTAGTTAACAAAAGGGTAATTCTTCCTTAAATCCTGGACATATTATTTTCCAACCCCTTAGAATTTCCTCTCATACTCAGCAAGTCAGGATTATTCATCTCAAAAGACTATATATATATATTATTTATTTAATTTCACAATGCAAAGAATTCAACCCAGAGCCTTGAACAAACTAATCCCTAGCACTTTTCTATGCATTCCTACTATGGGTTACATTCCTAGGTATCTTTTCATTTTTGTTGTGGAGAAAAGGTCTCAGTAGGCTAGACAAACAGGCTTTGAACTCACTCTGTAATGAAGGCAGGCCTTAAACTAGCCACTCTCCAACGTCAGATTCCTGACATACTGGGAATAAACACAAAGAATTTTATAATCTCAAATTCTCTACTAAAATTTCTTAAGGTCTTATAAATAGAAATTTATAAAGACTAATCATTTAAATTATTCATTGGTTCTTTGAGAATTTCACATAATATGTTCTGATCATTTTCATATTCCCTCCTCCTGTCCCTTTCTCTTTCCTCCCAACTCTGTATCTCCCTACTGATCAAGGTCAATCTTTGCTGCTCAAATAATCTTGAAAGTGTTGCCCCTCTTAGAGCATGGTTCACCAGCAAGGAACTACACTTACAGAAAACTGACTCTTCCTCTCTGAGCAGCTAATATGTGCCAATATTTACCAGTAGTTCTACTTCTAGGGATGAAGCCTCACTTTCTATTCCTCTTTCCAGGGCTGGATGTTTTGAAGTCACTTATTCACTACATCTTGGCCAAATATTCTAAAACAAAACAATATGATAGAGACTTCTGGTTGTCTATGTAAAACTACTCCACACTCTCCACATCTTTGTTATTATTTGCTTATGAATCGGGGTGTCAAGGACTGGGTATTTGCACAAGGAGTGTTTGCCTAGTAACTAAGAGGCACTTCACTCAATACCCTGCAACCCTAGAGGAAGAGTAAGCTAAGACAGTATGTTTTAATCAATATTGAGTAAGTCCTCCTCTCAACACCAGAGGGTAGATTTAGATGAATGGAAATCATTATTTCCAGTGTCTCTGTTAATAATAAATATGGAAATAGTCACAGGACTCAGTTCTGAGCAGTGAGACCTAAGAGTCCTGTTAATATATGTCTGACTTCTTTATATTCTATCAAAAATATTTTTGAATAATGACAGCCAATTGTTCTCCCTCTTCTAATGTTTGAAAGCAGTTGTATGAATATTTCTCCTAGAGCAGCTGAAGTCACTTTGAAACTATAAATACATAGTTCTATTGTAGAGAGGAGCTGAGGGCAGGCCTGCGTTTCATCCCACCTGGCTCCCACATGGTTAGCTTTACACCCAAAATAACAACACACAAACTGTATTCATATAAACACTGCTTGGCCCATTAGCCCTAGCCTCTTCTTGGCTAATTCTCAAATCTTGATTAACCCATCTTTAATAATCTGTGTAGCACCACAAAGTGATGTCTTACCGGGAAAGATTCAGCATGTCTGGCTTAGTGGCTCGCTCCATTGCATCTGACTCCATGGCATCTGACCTCAGTTTCCTTCTTTCCAACATTTTGTTCTGTCTACTCCAACCCACCTAAGGGCTGGCCTATCAAATGGGCCAAGGTAATTTCTTTATTAACCAATGAAAGTAACTCCTCCATCATTCTATGAAAAAATAAGAAATAGAACGTTAAGAGTTGAGCCAGGCGATGGTGGCACACACCTTTAATCCCAGCACTCGGGAGGCAGAGGCAGGTGGATCTCTGTGAGTTCGAGACCAGCCTGGTCTACAGAGCTAGTGCCAGGACAGGCTCCAAAGCCACAGAAAAACCCTGTCTTGAAAAATCAAAAAAAAAAAAAAAAAAAGAGTTGAAAAGATCCAAAATCATCTGAATCAATATTGTGAAATTTAGTCTTCTGAATTCTCTTTTACTGGACATGAAGTACATGATTATGTTTTGTGTTATCTGAAGAACCATATTAGATGCATCATTTATAGTTCTTGGTGCCAAATTAAAGTCCGAATATTGACAGCATAGATACTGCCGTTATAAAAGCAGTATTAAAAAATATGCAGCATATAGGTCAGAGTTCCAAATACTCCTTAAAGAGGAAAAATGACTTTGAATAGTAAAAGAAAACACAGACTAAGACTGGTATTGTTTAATCAATTTTAGGGAAATAGCTAACAATCACAGGTTTCATTGCTGAAGACTTAAATTGAAACCCTGAGATAGTTTTCATAGGATTAACAGTACATATTTCCAGATATACATTCATTGAAGCACCCTGAGTTCATCTGGAAATCTTTGTCTCTATGACAGGGCACCATTCACCAAAACCAGCATTTACCTTTTTTGCTGTTCTTTTCAAATGCCTATTAATATGGGTCATCTGCCAGGGTGAGGGCAACACTTTGTTCTTCATACTCTTTCTCAGTTCTGTGGAAATGTCTGAAAATGAAAATGACATCTAGAGCAAGGGATAAAATAAAATAAGGGAGTACAAAGGTGGCGCTTGAAAATGAAGACCACAAATGATTGATAAGTAAGTGGAATTATTTAGAAGTCCATCATTAACTTGAAAAGATAATTTAAAACTAAAGGGATTCGATTTTCCACATGGTCTGGGGTGCTGTCTGAAGTCCAGGTTGACCCCTCAAGCTTTCTCCTGCACCACTGAGCACTATAAAGGGGACTGATCTTTTTCCCTTTAAATTTTCATTCTTTTAAGATGTCAAAAAAGGATTTTTCCAGATTCTTGAATAGGATATTCAACAGAATTTGATTTAAGTCATGAACATAAAAATGTGCCTAATCATCAGAAAAATTCAAATTAGTTTATCCTTTTTAATAAAAGAAAATTGTACCTAGAGAAATATCAAATGCATATAAATATCTATCTATGAAGGTATAAAAATATACCTTCGTATTGTATTGAGTTCTAATTTGTATTTTTCAGCCAGGTTTTTCTTCATTTGGTAATTTAAGCTGTGATAGTAATAAAAACTTGTTATACAATTATTTGCATGTTTTTCACTCATAGAGTTGATATTATCATGACTTCAAAAGTTACATTAATATACAATTGTGGTAGCCCACATGTGACTCAGTTTCCATCTGAAGTCATTACTGACTTTAAAAAGTCATTTGAGTTCAAGCTTGCCTGCTTGGTTTTTCTCAGTAACATTGAGAGTTGTGAGTAACTTCTGTGTTAACGCATAGAAAGAGCATTTGTTGCCCAGTTGAAAGAATGCTTATCTGTTAAGGTTTGGTCAGTGTATGCCAGCCAGGGACACTCCTCATTAGAGGTTAGAAGCTGCTTATTTGAATGAGATGAATGCACCTGTTTGAGTTTCCTCTCAAGGACAGTGCAGGGAGGTGGTTAGTTGACTATACTGTTCTTTTTTTCTGCCTATTGCCTGTGATTAGTATATATGCTGGCTAAAAAGTAAACTCAGTGCTGTTTGGTATTTACCTTCAGTCCTCCTGGTCTATCCTATGTTTTCTGTCTCCATTTCTCTTAATCTGCCATTTCCTATAACCTCATGTCCCCTCTGCAGTACTCCTTGTTGGTTCCTGTCAGAGTGGGCTCTGACATTCAATGACCATAGTGACATTTCTTGATGAACCAAAAGCATTAGGTAATACTCTATGTCTAGTATATCTCTTTGTTTAGAATGCTTAGATATAGAGATATAGACATGCAGTAGACAGAGGTTAGTCAAAGAGACAGTAAATATGGATAGATGGATAGATGATATATAGATGATAGATAGATAGATAGATAGATAGATAGATAGATAGATAGATAGATAGATCCCATATGAATAGGGAAAAGCATTTCTGTAGAGACTTGATACTCAAAGAAAAGCTAAATTGTGTTTCCTATAAAGGAGAAGAAACAGTTTGTCTAAGGAAGTATAGGCAGTGATCATTGATTTCATGGTACAACATAAAGGATTCAACAATACCACTAATATTTTATAACTAGGTTACTTAATTTGAGGTTAAAAATCCAAAGGTGGTTTAGTATATTTTCATCTATTTTAGTGTATTTCTCCTTCAAAACAATCTGTGACATGTGTGCTCTAAAGAAAACACTTTAAAATAAACAAACAGTTAAAGGAAAATAAAAGACCTGACTGTTGAGAGCACTGGATGCTACTGCAGAGGATTTAGATTTGGTGTCTAGCACCAGAATAGTAGATGGCAGACATATCCCATCCATTTCCAGGAGATCTGATGCCTTCTCTGGCATCCAGAGATACCAGTCTCATAAAAATAGAAATAAAATTGTTTAAACAGTAAACAGTAAGAAAGGAGACTGATCACCCACTTATCTGGGGCTTCACAATCTAACCACAAAGTCCTCTAGATGTAAAACACATAGTTCCACTTATTAATGACCTCATCTTAACTTAGTCATTAATCATTATTTACTAATTTTCTGACTTATAACTTTCATTTCCTACAGTATTAGACAAACCTGCTTTGTCCTGCTATAAGATCAACGAACTAATGTTTTTTTGTATGGAAATAGGAATGGTCACTAAGATTAATGGTACATGGTCCTGGGCCACCAAACAATTAGAGAGAACTAGAGGCCAGGAAAGGCTCCACTGCAAAAGTGATAAATACAATAAGATTCAAAGGGGAAATGAAACAAAACAATTTGAGGAGAAGAGATTTCAATGATATCCTGAGGCAATGTGGAGACTCACTAGGTCAAGGAAGAGAAGAAAGCCCAGGAGGCAGAAAGATGGTGACTAGTCTGTGAACGGACATGAAGTGATATGAGAACACAAGGCAGGTGACAACTAGTTTAGGGTTTATAAACCATATTAAGGGATTTGTTTTTTTATCCCACTGCTAATAAAAAGCCAATGGAGTGTTTTGAGCATGATCAAATTTGCATTTAAAAAATCATCCATCCACAGAGTGGAAAATTTGTTGGATAAGAGACAGAACAGGTGCTGGTGTTGCAACAGGGATCCATGGCCAGAGTCTAGGCAGTAAGAATGAGTGGTATTCACTAGGATAGTGGAGGTATAGGGAGAGGAATATCTAAACACAAATTGTAAGAGTACAGATTGTTAATGTTTTCAAGATATATTATAAATACTTTTATCTATATCTCTCCCAAAACTATTACATATGGTGAGGGGGCAAGGAAAATACCAGTTTAACTATTTGTTTCCTGAGAGATAGTAGTGGCACTCTTAATAGAAAAGGGAAGCTCTCCAACATATACAGGAGGATTGAGATTAGGATTGAAGGTATTTGGACACAGATGTATTTGAGACATACAGGTGAAGAATTCAAATGGGAATAGGTTATCTGAGCAGAGAGCTCTCTGACTGGTAGGTACAAAAATATGAATGGTTTAAAGAGCAAAATTCTAAATTAGCCTACTGTATTTATTTTCACATCAATGTTATTTTAAGAGGGCTGAAATCACATTTTCAGAACATTTGACTCCTGACAATGATACCTATACTCGTGGCAGAGGAAAATGAAGGGAATTTTTTATTAAGAAAACCTGGATTTGATTATTAACCTATTCTCTATGATGCAATGGCTCACTCGGCCGTGATGCAGAGGGGAAGAATCTTGGTCCTGCCCCAACTTAATATGCCACACTTTTTTTAATTCCTGGGAGGTCTTACCCTTTCTGAGGAGTGGTTGGAGGGTGAGGTAGAAAGGTGGTGGGAGAAGGGATCAGGAGGAGAGGATGGAGGGGAAACAGTGGTTGGTATGTAAAGTAAATTTAAAAATTTAATAAAAAAAGAATTTCACTTAAAGAATTTTGAAATTTATTTAGCCAACTTTCCCACTAATACTCTATATTTAGCTCCCCACTCTCTAATACAGTATGTTCCACTCTTCTGTAGTAAGGAATAATGTGATGAGATTCTTGATTATAGTACATGAAAGTTCTTTTGTAAAGGGACACAAATACCTGGGATACCTGCTTGTTTTAGACCCAAACTCTTGGACTCCTAGTGCATTGCATGCATGTTCATATGTACAAACACACACACACATAGACACACAAGCACACACATACACACACACACACACCTCTGTATGCTGTGAATACCATTGATTAATAAAGAAACTGTTTTGGGCCTGTGATAGGGTAGAGCAGAGCTAGGTGAGGAAAACTAAACTGAATGCTGGGAGAAAGAAGGCTGAGTTAGGGAGAAGCCATGTTGCCCCACTGAAGCCAGAAGCCAGAACATTACCCAATAAGCCACAGCCTCATGACAATACATAGATTAATGGAGATAAGTAAATTTAAGATATGAATTAGCCAGAAATACAGTTCAGCTATTGGCCAAATAGTATTGCAAATAATATGGTTTCTGTGTGATTGGAGTCTGGGTGGCCAGGAAATAAACAAGTGGCATCCCACAACACACACATACACTCTACATTGGAGATTAATTAGATTGGTTTACATGATATAAGCAGGATAATCTAACAATGGCTACATGGTTGAGAGGCAGAAGAACTGGCAGGTGCTTAGTTCATAAATCTAGACATTTCATCAGTCACAGACTAGCACTGGACTAAAAGATTCCTGGAGACTGACTATTATTTTGCCCACATTAGAGGCCGAGGAACTGGAGACTAATACCAGTGATGTCTGTCAGAAGCAGTAATGTTCACAGCAGCCAGCGAGGGAAGAAATGAGCTGTCAGCTCACACAGCTTCCTGGCACCTCTCCCTGAGCTGTTCTCTGAAAGGCATTATTTACCTTGTTGGGGAGGCCTTCCTCCTTTAGTCCTCCTCTCTGGAAACACTCACAGATACTCTCAAAGGTTTTGTCTCCTAGGTAATGCTAAACCCCGTTAAGCAGACAGTCAGGAACAATTATCACAGATTAACTCTGTCTCCCTAACTCTGTTTGAGAACATTATTAAAAAAAATAGATAAAATAATAGAAGTAACTTCAGTTTCCATTATCAAGATATCTGTATTGTAGACTCGTTATTTTTGTGTAAATATTCTAAAATGGCCAGATAGAATTTGTCTTCATTAAACCTATTTTATTTTCTCTTTAGATATCATTCCTCTAGTAGTTAAATGAAGAGGATATGCTCCCTGGGGATGAGGACATAGACTATAAGTAATCATGAAATAGAACCACGGGAAACATGTTCAGAAATTAGTCTCACAATGTTTTACACAATTTCTGATATTGTCCTCTGATGTGACGTAACATAATCATAGATTTCAACATGAAACGGCATTTAATTTTTATTCATTTGTTTTATCTAGTTTATCTATGGAATTACTTGTAAGTCACACTGCAACAGCAAAATGGATGTTCTAGTTCACAATATATCAAGAAACAACAAAGAAATTTCTGGGAATTTTTTCCATAAGTCACAGTATTTTTTTTTCTTTTTGGTTTTTTGAGACAGGGTTTCTCTGTGGCTTTGGAGCCTGTCCTGGAACTAGCTCTGTAGACCAGCTGGTCTCGAACTCACAGAGATCCGCCTGGCTCTGCCTCCCAAGTGCTGGGATTAAAGGCGTGCGCCACTATCGCCCGGCTACACAGTATTCTTTTAAAATCTCTACATTTAATCATGTTTGAACTCCTTTGTAACATGGTTCATAAGTCACAAAATGAATGAAACTTTATTCAATTTTCAAATAACTGGCATCAACGAGAGAATGTCAAAGCATTAGTAGACTGTTATTTCATACTATTGCTCATTTTAATGTTTTATCAGAAACTTTAAGAAGGTTAATTACTATTACATCTTCAGACTGGCTCAGTTTAATACAGTATCTCATTAGATCTGTGCACAATGAGAATACTTATTTATTACTTGTTTATTTTTAATTAATAAATTAATTAATTTATGTAGGTGTGAATGTGTCTATATGTGCATGTGTGCACATGAGTTCAGACAGCCACAGAGGCCAGCAGCGTCGGATCCTCTAGAATTGTCCCTGGATGTGAGTGTTGGAAGCCAAACTCAGGCTTCTGGTAGAGTAACAATTCTCTTCATTTCTGAGCCATCTCTCCAGTCCCTGAAATATTTATGAAAAGAAGACGGAAACAATTCCCTTTATTATTTATTTTCTTTCATTAAAAGTAGAAAGTAACCAAGAAATCAAAGTTTAAATATCAAGGAGAATAAAGCAGTTGTCATTTCCATCCTCATACCATCTGCCAGGAAGGACCATCCTCACTTCGGTGTTATTCTTGTCAGTTAATTCAGGAAGACCTCAAGCAAATCCTAGCAATCTTCAGACAAGGCCAAATAGAGAGAGACAAGACATACTTGCTTCAAATAATAACCTATAGATTTAAAAGAGAAAGTGACAAGGCAGTGAAAAAAAGAAATTATCCCCTAAAAGCGGTGACTTAGGAGCTATGACATACACAGTTATTGTATCCTGGCCCAGAGAAATATATGTAAAGATGACAACTGGATAAATTTAAGTTCTATTGAAAATTATTATTGTGAGATAAGTATTAACTCATATATATTGATAATTTGTCCTAGGGTTATAAATAATAACATTTGAGAATACTGTACCAAACATACATAGTAGTTATACATCCTAGTTTTTTTCTTTTACTTTCAGTAATCATAATTTCTAATTTAAGTCTTTTTTAAAATGTAATTATTTTGTATAAAAACATAATTTAGTTTTCATAAACGTGTTAGAAAATTTGGTAAAGAATATTTACTATTTTAATAACTATGCTACTTCATTTGACCTTCAATAACTTAATTTCCTGGTATATTACTATTATTGTAATAATTCTCACATTGTGAACTATTGTTTTTAGTAGTGAAGTTTTCTTATGAATGAATTTTCTCATTGAAGTTTTGTATTTTCTCAAAAACATTCCCAAATTAATTTTGACTTATACCGTTCTATCATAAAATATTTTAGACTATGTAGCATATATCTTTCATATTAGTAGACACTGTTCATTGAAGAATAATGAAGGTGATAGTTTATAAACAATACAAGAAACTCACTATCCAGAAATCCTAGAAATAAACGTATTGTAAAAGAGAACAATAAATGGTGTGGCTTATACTATAATACTTAGTTAGTATAGGACAAAGACAGAGCCTCTAATATCTGTCTACAACTGTCATTTCTCCCAAAATGGGAATGGGGTTACTTTAAGATGTTGTTTAATGAATACTATATTCTTTTTTTAATTTATTTACTTATTAAAGATTTCTGTCTCTTCCCCGCCACCGCCTCCCATTTCCCTCCCCGTCCCCCAATTAAGTCCCCCCCCCCAGCCCGAAAAGCAATCCCTGTCCTGTGGGAAGTCCAAGGAACCCCCACCTCCATCCAGGTCTAGCAAGTTAAGCATCCAAACTGCCTAGGCTCCCACAAAGCCAGTACGTGCAGTAGGATTAGAAACCCATTGCCATTGTTCTTGAGTTCTCAGTAGTCCTCATTGTCCGCTATGTTCAGAGAGTCCTGTTTTATCCCAGGCTTTTTCAGACCCAGGCCAGCTGGCCTTGGTGAGTTCCCAGTAGAACATCCCCATTGTCTCAGTGTGTGGGTGCACCCCTCGCGGTATGCTCTACCATGTTCATAGCAGCATTGTTTGTAATAGCCAGAACCTGGAAACAACCTAGATGCCCTTCAATGGAAGAATGGATGAAGAAAGTATGGAATATATACATATTAGAGTACTACTCAGCAGTAAAAAAACAAGGACTTCTTAAATTTTGCATACAAATGGATGGAAATAGAAAACACTATCCTGAGTGAGGTAAGCCAGACCCAAAAAGAGGAACATGGGATGTACTCACTCATATTTGGTTTCTAGCCATAAACAAAGGACATTGAGCCTATAATTAGTGGTCCTAGAGAAGCTAAATAAGGAGAACCCAAAGAAAAACATATAGGCATCCTCCTGAATATTAACCTTCATCAGGCGATGAAAGGAGACAGAGACAGAGACTCACATTGGAGCACCGGACAGAAATCTCAAGGTCCAAATCAGGAGCAGAAGGAGAGAGAGCACGAGCAATGAATACTATATTCTTGATATTTGGCAAGTTCGATTATTGGGCTCAATGGAGCCACCAACTTGCACCCTTTCATAAATTTAGGTATTTTCATGTCAGTCCTGTGAAGGGAACTAGGGTAGAACATCTCTGGGCATTTTTCATAACTCTGTTATGAAGTCTGTAGAAAGTGTGTGGTTTTAAAGTTGTGTGAACTTGAACGAAGACAAGATAGACAGCAGTCGGCAGCACCTACATCCTGAATCAGCACAAGGACTTCAGGAATGTGATACATGGTGGCCAGCCCCCATCCACTCTGCCCAGTGTTTCCCTTCTTTTACTTTTAAACAATAGCTAGGACAAATCTGTAGCCTTGCTTTCTTACTTCTCACTCTAATACTCGCTTTAAAATAGGGTCTTGTTTAATAAACCAGCAGAATTATGATGATTCCATTACATGTATATAACTCAAGGAAAGATAAACCTAGTGGGCATTTTTTTTTTTTAGAATGTCTGGTTTTTCCATGCAGTGAAACCCAGTATGTTCTCTTATGAATTCACAAAATGAGTAAATGAATAGTTACAAACAAGCACCTATCACTACTGACTGAGTTATAAAGTTCATACATTACTGAAAATGGTAAGATTCCTAGAAGTCACTCGCAACTCCCCTGGTCAAAATTTCCTATCTGTTGTATTGAACCCTTCCTTCATACTAGTGTCCATCTCAGCCTCATGTCTGCCTCCTCCTCTCATTTCCCCTTCACAACAATTCTCTGTCCCATCCTCTACATAAACTTTCCTTTGCATAATTAAATCAGCTACCCCTAGAGCTCAAACTCAAACCATTTCATTATTTCTCAATGACTCTTCCCCTCTAAGACGTCCATTCATCTACCATGCAATTTTAATCACAGGATCCAAGAGCATAAGCTATTTTAAAATAGCAAGAGGATATTCATTCTTTTGAGACTACTGCTGATTTATAATACAAAATTCAGTTAATCAGTCAAGTCTTGTTTCCTGCAACCAGGAAACAAAAATGCCCAAACCATTCTATTCAGCTTCATTAATAATCATCAATATCTCATGATTTTCTCTTCCCTGGATTGAAGATGTACCTTGAAGTACATGGGATAAATAAAAAGTCACCTATAGTGTGGGTGAGCATCACAAACGATTCAGAACCTTTGTTATTTGAAAATTAACCTATAGAGCTGAGCAGATGGCAAGTTGTTAAGGTCCTTGCCACATAATCTCAAAGACCTGCATTTGAATCCTCCATACCACAGGGGCAGAGAAAGGACTATTCCTGGATCTGTCTGGCCACTCGGCCTATCCAAATTGTCTTACTTCAGGTTCAGCTCAAAATCTTTCCTCGAAAAACAACGTGAGAAACACTATACTAGATACCTGACATTTCTGTACTCTATATTCTGTACATACACGCACACCTGTAAGTACACACCACCCACACACATACACACACACATGAATTCAGAACACACACCAAAAATAATCCCAACATACACCCATTCAATTATTTTAACTTCCAAGTTAATCTAACACTCATACAGATCTTATACCAGCATTCATAATTCTGGCTTTTCTCCTAAGAGTCAAAGAAAGTGGGACTGAAGAGATGGCTCAGTGCTTAAGGTTAAGAGTGTCTACTGCCCTTGTAGAGCACCCAAGTTCCGCTCCCAGTATCAACGTCTTGCAGCTCATAACCAACTCTAACTGTAGGTCCAATATTCTATTCTGTTCTGAATGGGTACTGTACTTGAGTGTACAAACCCATAGTCACACACAGATATGCATACACTTAAAATATTTTTAAATATTCTGAATTATACTAGAGAAATGGTTGAGCAGTTAAGTGTAGGAGGAAAACAGCCTGATGGCCTGATCAAGCCATGGCCAACCTTGTGCACACTGGCCTGAATGAGCACGTGCACTAGTGACTCTACCTTAGGCCAAGGTAGAGTCTTTTATTGTGCTTAGAGACTGCAGACATGGAGTTGTTTGAGACATGGAAGCAATAGAAGGAGGTCAGACCACAGACTCTTTCACTAAAACCAATGGGAGGCAGGGCAAGGGTAGATAGACCACCTGATTTTCGTAATAAAGGAGTCTGCTACTATGTGCTTTGCTACTCATCAGATCCCAGGTGTCTCTGGTGTTGACTCTGCACCTTCTCACCCCCTCCCCCAAGGAGTGTCTAAGCAGGATTGCCTGCAACAGTTAAGAGTGCTTGCTGCTATTGCAGAGGCCCCAAGTTTAGTTCCCAGCACTAATAGATGGCTCACAGACACCTATAACTCCTAGTACAGGGCTTTTAACGATCTTGTCTGGCCTTGTGGGCACAATAAAGCCATGACTATACCTACACAGGCAGACACACACACACACACACACACACACACACACA
>NW_004949099.1:17125334-17129519 GCF_000317375.1 Microtus ochrogaster | reverse complement strand
ATGTGTTTGGATGTAACCCCAAAGAACTCTGTAAAACAGAAATACAAAGGACTCTGAATATTTTAGAAGAATTTTTATATAACATACATGTATAGCTTCTTCCAGTCCAAAACATTTGTACTAATCAATGTTATTGAGAATCTAAAAGCATTATTTAGACAGTTGCAGTGTAACAAAAAAGCTAAAATATATTAGGACTATCGATGGATGTTATTACATTACGTAGACGTTCCTATATTAAAATAGGTTACAAAAAAGATTAATCATGTGCTTTTCCCCTTCAAAAGACACAAACTTCTGAATGTTTCTATAGTAACTACATACAATTACAACTATTAATGTTTTTATTACAGGAAAAAATTAATATATACATCCACTGCCTAAGATAGCACCTAGCTTTAGAAGATAACTATTTATTTATTAATATTATTACAAAACTACATTGTTATGAGAAATCAAAAACACATGCATTGTGTGTTAGCTGAATATATCAGCACCATAAAAGGTTTAGCAGAGTTAGCCACACTGACCTCTTCATAGTGACTCTAACACGTCTGAACTAATTATGTGTAAAGTATAACCTCCCCTGGTCAGCCAGGCCTGATCTAATCGTGCTAGTTCCAACCATAAAGAGATACCAATAACCTTTGCAATTTCCTTTCAAATTAAAACAGCAGTTAACTTTCTTCCAGTTCAAACTAAATGTTTCTGGCCTGAATTTCCAGAACAAGGTTAGAATACTTAAACATAGATCAATGAAGTTTTCTCTTTTCCCCAGAAAAAACTGTCAAATTAAATGGTTTGTATCTTTGGGGAGTTAGCTAAACAATTATTTGATCCACATTACACCTGGTAACAGGCTTACCTTTTGTGACTTTCATTTCGACACTCTTTAATTTTCTCTTTAATTCAGATCCAAATGCCTTTTGCTTTGCAATTGAACAAATAGAAATGCTGTCATAGTTGTAAAAATGGGTTTGGAAAGGCAAGTGAAGTTCCGATGAATGAGAATATCTTGTTTGGTCAAAATAATTATCATTTGTTCACCCATTTAAGCTCCTGGTCACATAAACAATCACCTCTGTGTCTTGTATAGAGGAAAAGGAAAATTGCTTAATTGAAAACATTTTTCCCACTTTTATCCCAGCCTTTACTTGATTAATCACAAAGAATTTGTGTTTTCTTTTACTTTTTCTTTTGGTATGGAAACAAGACACAATCCAAATACTTATGTATACCCTCATTCCTTCCCTTGACCTCCAAAGTACAAAATCAAAAAGGAAATGTAATCATATTATTTGGCTCATTCTTTTTTCTCTATGCCTTTCTTCTCTCTGTAGCCAAAGGATTGAAATAAAAAATGCAGCTGCATGATATCCGGTAGCCAGAAGGGTTCATGGTTTTTATCTTTCACACTGAAAATGGGTCTCTGGCTTTAGATGTGAAAAAGAATGGTTTATACTTTTATCTACGTCTTCCTGCCCTATGCATGTAACAATAGCATCTGAAATTTGGCTCGAGGTATCAATTTTTTACTCGCATTTCAGCCTGAAACATGAAAAGGGCAAGGCATAAAAGCAAAGTGGTGAACTATGTTACAATCCTTGAATACTCAGATCTGGAAAAGCCATAGCTGTTTCTATTATTTGACTTTTATTGTGATGGTGGTAAGGTATAAAAAGATTCTTACTGGTGTCCATTATAGCCTACTCACTGGCTAATCACATGTACTGAGATGTATCTGAATCCTTTTCAAATAGAGACTCTGCTGGACTGAGTTCCTGGAGACAAGAAATTGACCCAAGATGATCTTCTCTCCAAAGCAAGGTCCAATGTTCTTAGTACTAGCCAATGTCTGCAAAATCAATTGATTTTTTTAAACCTGGCTTTCCTTGATCCCAAGGCTCTTCATTATTTATTATCTTTTGAGCTATGGTACCTTCAAATGAAATAAGCAAAATAATGCTTAGCAACCAATTCAGGCATGCTTCCATAATGGGTTCAACTTCATTAAATTCAGTTTCACAAATGAGAAAGCCAGCAATAACTATATCTAATTTAGAAATTTAACTGTGAGTGCACATATCATTTTCACATCTTCCTATTGGACTTTCACATTATTAAATTTGAATCAAGTGGAGTGGTGTCTCACAATGCAGTGGCATTTCACCAATGGTAGTTCCTAATGGATGATAGGGATGGAGACTATCACAGCATCTAGTGCTTATAACCTTTATTACAATACCCAAAATATTTTCTTAAATAAAGTCAGTGTACTCCTGTCTATCACTCTCACTGAAGTCATATTAATATACAGTGGCCTCTTAATTTTATTCATTCTTGCTGATATAGCATAGCTTTTTATTTGTTTTACTTGCTAGAGCAAATGGGAATTAGAAGATACTCATTCCTCAGAAAATCATACAGAAAAAGATTTCAATTGAAAATCGTCTTCTCATCAATTGGATGATTCTGAAGTATAATAGGTATTGGGAGATAAATCTTACCCTTAATCGAAAAACACTCCTTTTGAACACCCATATGCACACTGAATCCCCCACTATTCATGTGAAATGGGACCATGTTCG
Organism: Microtus ochrogaster; assembly: GCF_000317375.1. Classification (NCBI taxonomy): domain Eukaryota; kingdom Metazoa; phylum Chordata; class Mammalia; order Rodentia; family Cricetidae; genus Microtus; species Microtus ochrogaster. Next base: position 17,126,931 of record NW_004949099.1, on the reverse strand, counting down.
CATTTACTTTGAAAAGTCTTGTGTAGCTAGAACCATATGATTAATAGAGTATCCTGGGAAATGTAATAAAGAAGGCTATGCATATTTTGGATATTAGACCTCTGTCTGATGTGGGGTTGATGAAGACCTTTTCCCATTCTGAAGACTGTCATTCTGCCTTGTTAACCATGTCCTTTGCTTTACAGAAGCTTTTCAGTTTCAGGGGGTCCTGTTTATTAATTATTTCTTTCAGAGTCTGTTGGGGTTTTATTTAGGAAGTGGTCTCGTGTGCCAATACATTCAAGTGTACTTCCCACTTTCTCTTCTATAAGGTTCAGTGTGGCTGGCTTCATGTTGAGGTCCTTGATCCATATGGACTTGCATTTTGTACATGGTGATAGATATGGGTCTATTTTCATTTCTACATGTTTATATCCAGTTATGCCAGCACCATTTGTTAAATATGCTTTCTTTTTTCCATTTGATAGTTTTTGCTTCTTTGTCAAAAATCAGTTATTTGAAGGTGTGTGGATTAATATCTGGGTCTTTAATTTGGTTCCATTGGTCCTCCTGTCTGTTTTTATGCCAATACGACATAAAAGAACAAATAATCCAATAAAAAGTGGAGTACAGACCTAAAAAGAGAACTCTCAACAGAGGAATATAAAATGGCTGAAAGACACTTAAGGAAATGTCCAACATCTTTAGTCATCAGAGAAATGCAAATCAAAACATCTCTGAGAGTCCATCTTATACCTGTAAGAATGTCCAAGATCAAAAACACTGATGACAACTTGTGCTGGAGAGGTTGTTGGGAAAAGGAAACACTCCTGCATTGCTGGTGAGAATGCAAGCTGGTACAGCCCCTTTGGATGTTAGTGTGGTGATTTCTCAGAAAATTAGGAAACAACCTTCCTCAAGACCTAATAATACCACTATTGGGTATATATCCAAAGGATGCTCAATTGTAAGGACATGTGCTCTACTATGTTCATAGCAGTGTTGTTTGTCATAGCCAGAACCTTGAAACAACCTAAATGCCCCTCAATAAAAGAATGGATAAGAAAAATGTGGTACATTAACACAATGAAGTACTACAGAAAAAATAACATCTTGAATTTTGCAGGCAAATGGATGGAGCTAGAAAACATTTTGAGTGAGGAAACCCAGACCCAGAAAGACAATTATCACATTTATTCACTGATAAGTGGATCTTAAAGATAAATCAAAGAAAACCAGACCACAAATCACAATCCCAGAGAACCTAGACAACAATGAATACCCTAAGAGAAACATACATAGATCTTATCTCCATGGGTAGTAGAAAAAGACAAGATCTCCTGAATTAAACTGGGAGCATGGGGACCTTGGGAGAGGAATGAAGGGGAGGGGAGAGGCAGGGAAGGGAGCAGAGCAAAATGTAGAGCTCAATAAAAATGAATAAAATAAAAGCAAAAACAAACAACAAACAAGGCTATGACCATAGTCCACATGTTTATCTCAGCTAATGGCTAATGTCAGAAGAATACAAATCTATTTTTTACACTAATTTGTTTATTAATTGTCATTCTCAGCTCCAAGAAAGTATTTCAATCCCATCCTCTGTTACATTTCTGGA
>NW_004949099.1:17109070-17124579 GCF_000317375.1 Microtus ochrogaster | reverse complement strand
ATTGCCTGAGCTCTGTGGGAAGGCATTTGAAGGAGACCTCCAAAATAGACATAATATCTGGTGGTGTGTCTCTGTATTTGTTCTCCTTTATTGCCAGAGAAAGCCTCTCTGATTATAATGCATTGGTCTATGAATATAGCAGAATACCATCAGAAATCATTGTATTGATATTTTTAGACCAGTGGTGTTTGATTTTTTCGCTAGGTCTCTGGGCTATCTAGTCTTTGTTTCTCGTTACCCAATCAATGTTGGGTGTGGGTTCTTTCATGTGGAATGTGACTTAGACCAGTTAAGACATTGAAGGGACACTCCCACAAGTTCAGTGTTACTATTGCCCTAGCACATTTATGCAGACAGTACAGATTGTAGGTCAAAGGGTTTGTGGCTGGGCTAGGGTCCACATATTTCTTTTAGTAATCTGCTGAGTACCTTCCTGTATCAAAAAACTACAACATAGATGTGAGGGGTCAGTGTAGGTATCAGAGGTACCAGCTCAACTTTGCCATATTGAATTAGTTCTGTAGGTATTGTTTTGGGAAATGACATCTCTCTGTCAGTTTGCAGAGAGCAACCTTTGTCTTAGCAGCAGCTAGTATTGTTTGGTGATTTCAAAGAAACTAGTTATCAAAACAACAACGACAATGAATGATAATGTAATTAAAAAGTGAAGAACAGCCGGGCAATGGCAGCACATGCCTTTAATCCCAGCAGTCGGAAGGCAGATGGATCTCTGTGTGAGTTCAAGGCCAGCCTGCTCTACAGAGTGAGTTCCAGGACAGGCTCCAAAGCTACACAGTGAAGCTCCATTTCAAAAATTCAAAAAAAAAAGTGGAGGAAAGTTCTAAACAGACAGTTATCAATAGAGGAATCTCAAATGACTATAAAACACTTAAAGCAATGTTCGATATGCCTAGCCATGAGGGAAATGCAAATCAAGCCAATTCTTTCACCTACATATGTCAGAATGGCTAAGATCAATAATACAAGTGACAGCTCATGCTGGCGAGGATGTGGAGCAAGGCAAACACTCCTGCATTGCTGGTGGGTGTACAAACTTGTACAGCTATGATGGAAATCAATGTGCTGGTTCTTCAGAAGGTTGTGAATCTATCTACTTCAAGTTCCAGCTATACCACTATTGGCCATATACCCAAAGGATGCTCCATTCTACCACAAGGACACTTGTGAAACCATGTTCAAGCTTTATTTATAACTAAAAGAAACTCAAAAATACCTAGATGTCTCTTAACTGAAGAATGGAATAGGAACATGTGATAAATTTACACAATGGACTATTACTCAATTGTTAAAAATGACATCATGAAATTTTCAGGTAAAGGGATGGGACTCGAAGAAACACAGGAGAAAGATAAATATGGTATATATTCATTTATAAGGGGATATTAGCCATTAAGTAAATGATAACCAAACTACAATCCATAGATCTAGAAATTTAGGTAAAAGAGGAAAATATAGGGAGGATGCATGGATCTCCCTGGGAAAGGGAGATTGAAGAGATCCTATGAACTGACTGGGGGCAGGTGGGAATGGAGCAAGGGATCAGGTTGGGGTGACGGGGTGGAGAAACAGAGTACAGGGAGAGACAAGTGGAATTGATGGACTATCTAGTGGGGGGACTATGCAGTGGTAAATTCCTGGAATCAATGAAAGTGATCTTAGTGAGGACTTCCTGCATTGGAGAGTATGGACTCAAAACTGGCCATCTCTGGTAGCCAGGAAAGGCTTCAAGCAACAGGACTAGGTTGTATTCAGTTGAGTTATTGGCTCTCACTACATTTGGAGAAAGTACTGTGTCATCTGCCTTCAGATATTTATCAGCTTATTCTTGATAAAGAAGAGCAAACAAATAAGGTTCTATTTAAAATGGAATATTTAGGGTATTTTGTTATTATTATTATTATTTTATTCATTATTTTTATTCTCTGAGAATTCTAGCTTTATTTTTTGATATTGAAATTTTAGGATTTAAAAAATATTAGCCATTATTATTTCATTAACCAGAAACTAATTGATGATAATATGTACATGAAATACTGTTTGTTTAATTTATTCAATATTTAAAAATCTTTTGATTCTCTTTAATTAATAAATCAAAGCCTTATTTAATGTTATTTATTCCGAAAACCTAGATGACATTGGATACATAATCACTTCATTTTAGTTTATCTACAAACAACCAAAGGGTGACATTTTCCATGGGGTGAAATTAATACTTAATAACTTTAATTAAATTTATAATAATGATTTTAATTGAAGTGCATATCCTTAAAACTCTAATTAGAAATTCTAAACTTTCCCTACCTCCTTTATGAATCTTGTCCTCTCTCCTAAATCTATCTTGTATTCTCTGACTCTTGGGTTTTTTGGGTTTTTTTTATTTATGTGTTTGTTGATTTCTCAGACAGGATCTCACTATGTAGCTCTGGCTGCCCTGTAACTTGCTTTGGAGACCAGGCTAGCCTGGAACTCACAAAGATCCACCTACCTGTGCCTCCTGTGTGCTAAGATTAAAAGCATGTACCACCACCTCCTGGTTTAATCCTTTGTTTTTATATGGACACTATTAAGTGGCTCATTTCTACTCTCTAGAAAAGATACCTAACATCTGCCATCAAAAATAATCTATATTTTTTAATGTGATCTCATTATGGCTGATTATTATTAAAATCATAAAAATGGTGTATTTTATTATATATTGATATCAATGTGGAGTCTGCTTTAAGTAAATAAGTACAATGATACTCATCTGTAGCTTTTAGCCAGTTTTATTTCATAGCATGTGAAAGTGGAAAGCTGAAATCAATTTTTACATCTTCAGTTGCTGATGCCAGATTTCTGAGAAGTACATAAATGGAACCAAAAACAATCAGTTAATCCTAGAAGTCATACTTATTACTAAAATTGAAATACTAGATTTTTAAAAAACATTACCTTATACATTCTCAGGTTCAAAATTTGAGGTTCTTCATTTGTATGTAAAATATTTGAGTAGTCATGATGATGAAGAAGATACATAAGTTCTTTTTCCTATCTCTTTTAGTTTTCACTCCTTCAAACAAATGATCCACAGTCAAGTTAACATCTCCCAAATATTTCTCTTATCAAAAATACACTTTTTGCTCTACAGTAAATATGGTTTGTTTGGTTTTTTTTTTTCACTTATGTTTAATCCTAGTACTCGGGAGGCATACACAGGAATTAATGATCTTTCATGCAAATTTATCAAAGTTAATGTTTCATCATCATAAATTTTAGCATATTTATAAGTATTTATTGTTTTCAAAAAATATTCTGAAGAGCTAAGGGGAGGGATCAGAGAGCTACACAAGCAGGAGAACATGAGTTCAGAGCCTCAGTTTGTGACTTGGAAACAGAGAATCCACAAAACATGCTGGGTAACTAAACTAATCAAAACAGCAAGTTCATAAATGGCTAAGGGACTTTATCTAATCGTTCAATGTCAACCTTCAGCCTACACACTCATGTGATTTCAAATACATGCACATATACCACAGAAATTATACTGAGAAATAAGAATGTGTCAAGCATCGAGAAGCATCCTTGAATCATAGTGATATGAACACATCCAAAAAAAGAAGGCAGTTCTCCATAAATAACCGTTTCAGCTATGTAATGTCAATTCAATCTGCTGTCCCAAATTAATTTATTTCTTTTAAAATAGGTTTCTCATCCCATCTGTCTTATAAAACATTCTTGACGCATGTGCTTATATTATATATTAACTTGATTGTTTTTGCATCCACATAACAAACTTCTTTTTACCATAGAGAAAAAAGGGAGTGATGCAGACACTTAAAAATAGAACAAAACAATTATCACGTCAACTGAATTATTTTCTTTACAAAGTCTTGTCATTGAACCCTAAACATATGATTTTGAGAGATTATTTTTAAGAAGGTCAATGATCTTATCAGAAAAACCAAACTAGCAGTAATCTAATTCAAAGACAAAATACAAAAGTACAAATATGCTTTCTTTCTGTGGTAGACAAATGGCCATGATTTCAACACCTTCTCAGTTTCTAAGCTCGAATCCCAGGCTTCAGTTCTAGAGAGAATGCCTGTAGATTTTAGGTATGTACTTTCCTTCAATCTCTAGGCCCACTCATTTTAAGTTTCTCAGTGCAGGTACCTATGGCAACTAGGAGCAGATAATTTTTGACTATAGGATCTGACCTACCCTTCATATAGTGTTTCATAGTATCACTTAATGTCAAAAGCTTTGACATCACCGGAGAATTTACGAGGAATATGGATTAACATGTAGCATCCCAACTTGCTAAATGCATTTTAGTGTGGGTATACAATGACCTGCACTGCAACCAAACTTTGAGGACTGAGGCCCTCAAAATGTGGGAAATACTAAGTTAGGACTTTAATCTCAAGTTGGAGTAAGTTTGTTCACAGGAGGTCTTTGGAAATGTTGTGATACATTACTGACATAACTGGAGGGTGATAGGTATGTGATACTCCTGGCATTTAATGGATGGAGGTCAGATGCTAAACATCCTATAATGCACAGGAAAGTCATTCCCCTTCAACAAAGATATATTCTGAGCAAAATGTCAATCCCTTTCCCCATTACTGAGATTGCCTGGTGTAAGAGGAAGAGGATAATGAAGCAATATACACTGGCCTTCCGTGGTACCTTCACATACTTTTATGCTTTTATTTCATTTACTTCCAAGCACTGTTGTGCTTTCAATCTGGAAATAGCACTGAACACCCAGCTCTTCATGCAGACTCCAAGTACACACCTATTATTACCATTACTTCCTTTCACCTTGGATAAAGCCAGCTTGGTTTCTTTCCCACCTCTTTTCATTTGGACTCCTGAGAACATTCTTTACTATGGAATGAAATAGCCATAGTCTTCCAAAACCCACTATTATACATTGTTATATACAGCTAAAATTGTTGTCACTGTTCCTGTGGCTCCTGTGACATGTATCCAATGGTGGCTCACCTAAGGGCTTTCTTCAGAAACCCAACTTCCCTAAACTGAGAGCAGAAAGCTGCCTAATCATTAGTCCACTCAGGTCTCAGAATATATGGAAAAATTCACACTCCCTTGCTGATATTTAGTCTTTGGTTTCAAGTATTATCATTGAAATACTAATATCTCCCAATATAGCAGGACCCTACATTATTCAGATGAGATGTCTTGGAGCTTCTATTTCTGTGATAAAACAGCTTGACCAAAAGCAGTTTGGGGAAGAAAGGGCTCATTTCATCTTATAGTTTGAAGTCCACCATCCATGGAAATCAAGTCGGAAAATCAAGGGAGGAATCTATAGGCAAGAACTAATGCTGAAGACCAGACCCAGAGGAGTGTTGCTTACTGGCTTGTTCCTCATGGCTTTATCAGCCTCATTTCTCATAGAACCTAGGACCACCGGCCCAAAGTTGGCATCACCAACAGTAGGTAGGGCCTTGCAACATCAATTACTAATCAAGTAGATGCCCAAGTTTGCTTAGCACAGGCCAGTCTTATGTGACCATTTTCTCAACCATGGTTCCCTCTTCTCAGATATCTCTGTCTTATGTAAAGTTGACAAACACAACAAAAAAAACAAAAAAGCCCTAAACAGGGCATGAGCCCAAGGTAATTTTGCAAGCTAAGCAGAAATGGAGGAAGATACCACATAAAGAGGATCAGGTACCCTTTTCTGGTCTCTGTGAACACAAGGCACACACATGTTACACAAGAGTACAAGCACCAGAACATTCATATCCATAAAAAAGTGAAAATTCTAAAATTATGAAGATCAGAGCTCAGACCACAGGCCCCTAATACCAAGCCAGGTGTCTGCAACAAGGGCTGTAACCACAGTTCCAAGAGGGAAGGAAACAAAAAGATCTCTGGGTTTAGCTAACTTCTAGCCTATCTAAGATGTGAACCCCAGGTTCAGAAAGAGACCCTGCTTCAAAGGAGTGGATAGAGAGTGTTAGAGGGCGACACCCCTATACCATCTTCTGAACTCCACTCACAAACACTAGAACAAACACGTTGGTACATGCTCACCCAGATATACACAGATAGACACATACACATATAAACAAACAGATAGATCTTATAAAGTTTTCACAGGCTAGCACTGACACCTGCTTTAGCCCCATGAGGCCCTGCTGGACTTATAACTTACAAACTATACAGTAGTAAAGTAAAAGTTGAGATTGTGCTGATCTATTAGTACCAAGTGAAAGCTAATACATGCAGCGTTTTCTTTTAGACTCACATCAACAGTCCAGTCAACATTTTCTTTCCTTCTATTAAGGAAACCAAGATTTAGAAATATTGAGTATATTGATCAAGGTTCCAAAGCTACAAAATCTGAATCCAAAGACTAAAGCCTTACCAACTGCTCAATTGTGCTTCTGAAGGAGAGCATTCCAAGTTAAAAAAAAATATAGCTCTCACATATTTTTGTAAACAGATACTGCCTGTTCGTTTTTTGAACCCAGACCCGAATAATCACACAAAACTATATTAATTACAACACTGCTTGGCCAAGTGCTCAGACGTATTTCTAACTAGTTCTTATATTTTAAATTAATCCGTTTCTATTATTTTATATTTTACCATGAGACTCGTGGTTTGTTACCTTATATCTTGATTCTTGGGCTACATGGTGTCTTCCTGACTCTGTTTTCTTTCTTTCTCTATCTCTAGTTAGATTTCCCGCCTTGCTATATTCTACCCTGCCACAGGCCTAAGAAGCTTCTTTATTAACCAATGGTAGTAAAACATATTCACAGCATACAGAGGGGTAACGCTACATCAGAATTTATTTTATATTACATATTGGTGATATTTCCTAAAGAATTTGAGCAACTGGATGACTTATACTAGGATTAGATAAATCTAGATGAGAAAAATGATCTGAAAATCATATAACCATGAGAATACATGGCCTCTGTTCAGATGTTTTGTATTATAAAATTATAAGTGAGAAGTGTCAACCAGCTGGAAGGACTATAAACAAAACATGACATTCCACGTCTGCAAAGAAGAAACCATAAGGGCCTTAATGATGTAATATGCTTTGTTGGGGGGAATCTTCATTCTAGCCCTCCTTGACCCGTTCAACCCAACACATTTTTTAAATGTAACATCTCACTGCCAAACAAAATCAACATTAAACAAGGCACCTTAGTTTTGATCACAGTGTTGTGCATATTATGTTATCTTTACTTTGTTTCTTAGGTCTTTCTTAAAATCAGTAATGGCATATAACTTCGTATTTTGTATTCATACAACTGTACTTTTGGGAGAGAAATTTACCAGTGAACAGACTAAGGAGCACATTTTAATTCACATATATGACTTCAAGGAAAGACTACCGAGGAGTCTTTAAAAAATGAAGATGAATAAGTGAAATATTTTGGCAACAGGATAATAATCTCAAATCAGCAGTTGCTAGGCAAATATTTATTATTATCATCCATCTGAGGTTTAGTGGAAAATAGAATTTCCAGAAAGACATTGGAAAAGGAAATGATTTTATGATAATCAAATATGCAAAGCTCTTCACTCCAAAGGATAATTGTTTTCCAGGGAAAGACTTAAACATGTTTAAGTGACATATAAATAACTCAAAGCTGGCATTGAGGAAAAAAAATAGAAAAATAATTGAGCTAAAATCTGTGTGTAAGCAAAGCAAGAAATAAATTATGCATTATTTTGCTGGGGAAATTTGCTAATATCCTCAGATAACTCTAGTTTGTCTTAAACCTGAAAGATTGCAATGAATCTCACCTTTCCCCAGTAGCTATAGTACCAGTCTTTGTATATGTCCACCTCCATGTCACAATGAAATACCACAGCAACCAACTATCTCCTCTCTTCTTCTCTCCTTATCTCTCTAGAAACATTAGCCTAGACAATCTACATAGAGTGTTTGTCAAATTGGACTATACCTCTTCTGAAAATCTCCCACTGGAGCCCTTTTCATGCAAAGCTCATGACTGAGGAGGCATGATCCCTCAAACCTCCTATACTTTTGCCTGTCTGACTCAGTCTCTACCACCCTCTTTTAAACGTCTTTGTTTCATAGCTTGAGTAAACCTTATAGCTCCTCAAGTAGGTAAGTAGCTCTGGTGTACTTCTACATGAAGTTCCTAATGTTTGCCTTCACTCAGTGAGCAGTCTTCCTCCATATTTCATGACTCTTTATTCAAATTTTATTTCTTCCTTCCTTTTTTGAATAACAAGCTCAAAAGCTGGGTCTCATGCATGCAAAACAAATACTAATGGGATGCATATTAGGACTTTATAAGTGGTTAAGAGTACTTCTGAGTCCTCAGAGTCTTAGGGTTTTATTGCTGTGAAAAGAGACCATGACCATAGGAACTCTTATAAAGGAAAATCTTTATCTGAGAGTGGCTTACGGTTCAGAGGTTTAGTGCATCGTTGTCATAGTGGGAAGCATGGTGGCACGCAGTCAGACATGGTGCTGGAAGGCTGAGAGTTCTACATCTGGGGATCAGCCTGTAGGAGGAAGAAAAAGTGAGGCACTGGGTCTGGCTTGAGCTTTTGAAATCTCAAGGCCTATGCCACAGTGACACACTTCCTACATCAAGGACACACCTACTCCAAGGTCAAACTTCCTAATAGTGCCCCTTCCTATTGTCATATGTGATTATATGTACTCGTGATGGCTTTTTGGTTGTCAAATTCACTAAATTTTGAATTACCTAAAACCAAAGATGCCTGGGCATACCTGTGAGTAATTTTTGTTTAATCAAATAATTTGAAGTAGAGAGATTCACTTCTAATCCAGATTTTTGCAGTGTGAAGACCTACCTTTAATCTGTCCCACATCTTCTGCTTGAAGCATATATGATGGAAAAGGGAAAAGAAAATCTAGTTCCTTTCCTACTTGTCTTCACTAGCAAATCCATTTATTTATCTGGCATTAGAGGCTACTATTTTCAGATTTCAGTATACACGTTGTGTTCCTGCCTCATACTGGAATCTTCTACCTTTTGTTCATAGGCAACCATGTTGGATTGACTGAACAACAACCTGTAAGTCATTTTAACAAATCCTATTGTTGGAGATAGAGCAATTCATACTATAAATTCTGTTACTCTAGTGAATCCTAACTAATACAACACCACATCTGTGAAGAGCACAAGGAAACCATAAGGGCATCAAATATGTTAGATATAGAGATAGTTCTGACAGTTTCAGAGACAGGTCTGACAGTTCTAGATCAATGGGTACTGGAAATCAAGCCCAAGTCCTATCAAAGATAACCAACACTCTTCACCATTCATCCATATCTCCCATCCCAGGACAGGGTCTTTGCTCATTTCCATATAAGTGAAGCTTTCTAGAAATATATTAAGAACCATATAGAGCATGCATTTTTCTAGGGATTTCATTAAAAAGGAATACTTAATATAGTTACCATATTCTTGATATAACATAAATATCAAAATTATTATCCTTTTTCATGAGACCCTCCCCACTCTTCAAGTGCCCAATATATGTATATAACTGTTTCACCTTTGGGTAGACTGGGTCAAAAACAATCTCTACTGCTGAATATATTAGTTCTGACATTTTCTGATATTAAAGTTGATGAAAATGAACAAAACTGTCTCAGGGTTCTCCTCTGTAAGGTATCAGTGCTATGGAAATGATCTTTCCACTGTATCTTCCCCCTTTTTCCAGGCATCTGTAAGATACACTAGGATCTCTCTTTCCCTCAGGAGTTCATTATTCTTAAAATTGTGCTTAGTAACTCACTGATCAAGGTCTCCCTCCTAACTGCCAAGAATGAGTCAATTCTATAAACTTTCCCTAGACCTTTTAATGTGCCTGGTGCCCTCCAGGAAGCATCATGAAATGAATTGACCCTATTTAAGAATAAATATACATTTGGACATGTACATTTTACACATAGTTTCTGATGTTTTGTAGAGTTCTAGGTAAGAAATCTTCAGATAGGTTGGTAAGTCAAGTAAGTCTTGAGGATGATTCAATAAGATGAACTCCAAAGCCCAAATCCCTCTAACTTTATCATTTCTGCTGCACAAACAAATCCAAATAAGTGGAGCCCTTCAAAGTCTTATTCACTTCATCTTTTCTATTACCATTTTATATATTCCCACTTAAGATTTCGGATATACACACAGAAATTTTTCATAATTTTTACTTTCAAATTTGATTTTGACTACATTCTTTAAACTTTAAGTCCCTGCTAAAGCATCTTGGCAAATATTTATAGGTATATGTACAGAACCGTGTCCTCATTTCATAATAATTTTTACAAATATATCCGAAGTGGTGCAGGTGGCTGTTCATCACAGATGGCTACTTGTCATCTAGCAAACAATATTTGTGTTTTCTGCACTAGTATTCCTCATAATGCATAAATTGGATTTGCACTTCACAAAAATACATGGAAGGTCAGAGATTATTAGAAATAGAAATTAACTTCTAAATTGTATCTGGCACATGATGATATAATTTAATATTGTTTTCTGGGGTACATATCTACAGCATGTAAGGTGTTTCCTCAGTCTTTGACTTTTACCAAGTCAAAGATCACTTTTCCATGAGAGTTTATTAAGGGATTCTTTAGGCCCTTAAAAACTCTTTTTTGTGTGCACCATTGTCTAGCAGTATTTGAAGACTCCAATTCAATGGGAACATCCATCAATCAAAAAGTAATGAGAATTCATGTAATATTATACAAACATTGGTGTATTAATCTGTGCTTTCTATCAACCTAAGAAATATCTCAGAAAATTAAAATACAAAGAAAGGGGATGGTCAGGTGATTAGCTAACTATAATCTCTAGCTGCTTTTTTAGAGGACCAGTATTTAAAATTAAGCTTTGACATGTCCATGACTATAGTGTCAGTGCATCAGACACCCTTTTCTGGCCTCTGCTATCACCAGGCATGCACATTATGCATTGATATAATAAATGCAAGCAACGCACTCACACACTTAAATGGAAATAAATAAATCTTTTTAAAAATAAAAGAGAAAAGTTTTGTGTCTACTACTGGATCTAAAGGTTCCAGTCTATAATTGATTGAGCATACCCACTGCTTCTCATTGGCTTGTTAGATGGTAAGGCAGGGAGTATATGAGGAACAAAATTTACCACCTCAAGGCCAGGAAGCATGAAAGAGAGAAGAATTGCTCTCACAATCTCTTTCAAAAGTATGCATCCCACAGGCTGTAAAAATCTCTCACTCTTTACCCATGAGTTTTCACTTTGTGCATTCATGAATCTCTAACAATGAACATTCATTCTCCATTCTAACAACAACGAAAACAAAACTTATTTTTGAAAAGCGTCCAAGTGTTCCTACATACTTCAGCTCTACTCAAATCCTCCTGAAAAATCTATTCTCAATATAACAGTCAGAAAATGTTGCTTTTTCAGAAAAAAATGACAATAAAATAAAATACCGCTCTGATCCATTAAGATAACTGTAGCAAAAGATAGAAAAGAAGAGGAGTTGGGAAAATGAGAATAAATCAGGAATAGGAATTGAAAGTAATCATATATTATGTACAAGAGCTAAGTGAGTCTTTAGAGATAAATATAAAAGTCTCATACAAAGCAGCAATCCCACATTTAGATGTATGACTAAAGAATTGAAAATGGATGCTCAAATGTTTGTGTACAGATAGTGCAAATATGTCATACATTGTGAAATAAAGTACCACACACCATTGCCATTAGAAAAATAGGTTGTATGCAGCCAAATTGTCTATGATAGTCATGCATAAAAGGAATGAAACCTTGGCATATACTACAGTGTGGAGGGACTTTGAAATATGATCTTTAGTGACAAAAATTACATGCAAAGATCAAATGCTGAATAGTTGCTAAACGATTTAACCCAGAGTCAGTCAACCCACACAAATTGAACACAGGTTGGCATTAGTTAATGCTAGTTGCTCCAGAGAAATGAAATGGAAAATGATTACTTATTTGAAATGGAGCATTCTTTTAGCTCATTCTGTATCACAGAATTTCATCTTGATTCATTATAGAAGTGGGAAATAGTGGTCCAAATCCCTTGTTTGTAAGATGTTGCAAAAACCTTCTGTATCACTTAAGGTCAAAGACCAAGTCCCACCCAATCTCCACAGTTTGGCCCTCTATTCCTTTGTGTTCTATTTTTCATTTCTCACTGTCCTGCTTGCTGTTCCATTCAGATTCAGTTTGGCTGTCTTCTACTTCCAAGGACCTAGACTTCAGCCCCTCCCTTACCCGGACCTTGTTGTTGCAACACATCCTCACGTCTTCATATCTTACTGCTTTATCTTCTTTTGGACTGAATTCAATTGCACGTTTTAAACAGAGACTTTTCTTGACCACCATATTTCAACCAAATACTTTCGGCCTACGTATGGCTTGCTCGGTTCTTCTCTTATTTTCCTAAGGCACTGCCTCACGATGCAACACAATGGAATTTATGGACTTTATTGAATAAGCACTGCATGGGAACTGAGTAAAGAAAATCCAAAGAAAAAAAGAGTTGGTGCTCTATTTGTTGCTTTTCCACTGCCTCACCCACGGTAGATAGTCTAGCCTGATGTCCTTCAGATTCCATACCCTTTGGAATTGGTACTAGCAGAAGTGTATTCAAAGCCTGCAAGTTAAATTCAGGATAGAGGATTCCAGAGTTGATCACAGAGCAACAGTAGCACCATACGGCAATGATGATTTGAATCCTCATGGAAGTTGAGAATTGTTGGTTTATTAAGTTTTCCAAATATTTCTAACAATTATTTAAGCACCTTAATAAATGACTTTATGCTTAACTAAAAGCAGACTCTGGTACCTTCAAATGGAACCTTTTTATTATATAGTATGTTTCAGGAAATGAGGTTACTCTATTAAATTAAAAACCATCATTCAAATAACTAGTATCTTAAAAGTATATTTTTTAATTTTTTTTCTGTTTTGGTAACCCAAATAGCTCTATGTTTTGAGGTAAAACCCTAAGATTTTTAAGACCGCTAAATTATTGAATATTTTATCCAAAATATCAGTAACATATATTTTTATTCTTAATAGACAATAAAGAGTTTATATGTAGACAGTATTATTTAGTTCTCAATATATTTTTTTACCTTTTTAAGTACCAATCAATCAATATTGTGCAAGTTACTGCTACAGAATTATGGCAGTCACAATTAGCAACTATTCACCACACATCTGTGGAACAGCTGCTTAATGGATCAATAATCTAGAATGAAAGATGATTAAGTGACCATAAAGTCCATCTGAGCTCCATGCTTTTGGCCAAGTCTGCTCCAGAGTAACCACTTCCTCTAAATTTATCATCATATCTGACTGGACAGAAACCGTAGTTATGCAAGAATATTTAGGACTGTGCTCAGAACTGCCCACTGTCATACTACTACATTCCAAGTAGATAAAGAAGTTCCTTGGTGTAACTCACAGACAGCAGCTGGGATGTGTATCTTTTGCTTTGAGAAGACTTGAAAACATTCATGGCAAAGACCAAAGATCTAAGAAAGAATAAAGTACTGGGTCCACCAACTCAAATTCCCACAAATCTCAACTTTATGTTTCAAGATTTACAACCAGAACTCAGACTTTAATGTTTTATTGAGTTGCACCTTCACTCATTGAGGTGTTTTGAATGTAAATGTTCCTCATTGCCTCATAGGGAATGACATTATTTGAGGTGTGGCCTTATTGAAGGAAGTATGTAACTGGGAAGTGGGTTTTGAGGATTCAGAAACTCAAGCCAGACCCAGTATTACTCTCTCTTCCTGCTGCCTGAGGATCTTTGTGTAGAATTCTCTCCATCATCATGTCTGCCTGCCTGCTGTCATGCTTCCCATCATGGTGATAATGCACTAAACATTTGAACAGCAAGCAAGCCCCAGATAAATGTTTTCCTCTATAAGAGTTATCATGGTCATGGTGTCACTTCACAATAATAAAAACCGTAAGACACTCATCTTTAAAAAAAAAAAAGGTAAGTGTATAGTTTTGTTTTTAATTAATTATTGAAACACAAACATTTGTGAGTATAATTTTTATGGACCATTATAGGGAAGAGAGAGTATTATAAGAAAGAGAATGGAATTACTGAGTCCATTGGTGACTACAAGTTTCTGTCTTTGGTGAATAAATGCCTTTACTTCTTTTTCAGGTTAAATTAAATTCCGAGTAATTCACATTTAGGAAGGAGAAAAGATGACCATAAATTTATAAAAAGTGATATTTTAATCCAACCCCAAGATCTTGGCTAATTATATTACCTTGGTCTTAAAGAAATAAAGAAAAATTATAGGTTGCTGTAGGGTGAGCACAGAGTTATATGACTTAGACCTTTGTGGTCCCTTCATTTATAGACATGCACTCACATAAACATTCATATATATACACACAGACATACATATACATACACACAAACACATATCCACATACACATGATTTACCACACCATTGGAGACCATTAGATGATGGAAGCATAAAAATCAACTAGAAAACATACTTTCAATTCTCTGCACTTGCATGTAACAGGATGAACACTGTGCCAAATAATACAGAGTCCTTCATTAGAACTCTTTCTAATATTCTACATACTAATTGAGCTTAGCATGTAGAGTACAATGAGAAGGCCACAGCAAGAGAAATGAAATAAAAATTCAGATAATTATGTTACTGAACTAATAACTGCAATTAAACTTTTCTACTTTTATTTGGATTTTTCCCTTGTGATATAGCTTAACTAAGTGCCATGCTGTTCTATAACCACATTCATTGGAAATAGACCTGAATAACTGTAATTTTGCCAAAAGATTTTTTTCTGCCAGCATTCATGCATGTGCACGCATGTGCTCTCTCTACACACACACACACACACACACACACACACACACACACACACACACACACTGTAAGAATTTTAAACAGAGGGTGTTAAAGAACACCAAAGTAGTTATATCCCTTACAACCTTTCTGATGCCTGGAAATAGGTGGTCCATGTGGAAAGTAAAGGCAGGAGATCAAAAGAAAATCGCTGTCACACTTGCCAGAGATCAAGTCTTTCTTGGACTCATTCTCATCCCAAAGCCAAAACTCTACTGGAGCAGACTGAACTTTAGACCATATTACTCTTCTCCTCACTCAAAGACAAGATCACAGAACTACAAGCAGTACTTGGTTGAGACTTTACTGCAATGCTTGTTTTCTTTCTACCTAGAGAGTGCTTGGCATTATAGAAAACTTAATGTTTGGTGTTACTTGGTTTCCAGGTGTGTAGGAAAAAAAAAGAAACACTACATTCCTGTGTGTACATTCTATTCCTGAAAATCTGGTAATGAAGAGGATAAATTAGGAATATAAAATGAAATAATTGTTACTTTACATTTCTATCCCAAGGTAAAGAATGAACTTAATTACTTTCACATAGGATTATTAGATAAATGAAAGGAAGGAAGAGAG
>NW_004949099.1:17096159-17108085 GCF_000317375.1 Microtus ochrogaster | reverse complement strand
AAGCATGGGAGATTTTTTGACCAACTGAAATCTTTTTCAACTCTTTCTTCAATGATTTGAAGATTTTTATCATAAAAACCTTTTGTTTTCTTGCTTTTTAAAGGTATTTGAAGTTGTTTGAGGCCACCAAACTGGATGGCATGTAGGAGAACCCAAACAAAACTCAGCTCCTAAATGGATCAAAAACCTTAACATAAAATCACTAAACCTGACAGAAGAGAGAGTGAAAAAGGTTTTGAACTTATTGGCACAGGAGTCTACTTTCTGAACACAACACTAATAACACAGGCACCAAGATCAACAACTAATAAATGGGACCTCCTGAAAATGAAATGTTTCTATAAGACAAAGGGCACTGTCAATCAGACAAAGCAGCAGTTACAAAATGGAAAAAGACTCCACATCTAATAGAGGACTAATATTCAAAATAAAGAAAGAAAAACACTAGATAATAAAACAAATAACCAAATTAAAAATTGGGGCACAGATCTAAATGAAATACTCAATAAAGGAAACACAAATGACTGGAAAAACTTCAAAGAAATTTTCAACATCCTTAGCCATCAGGTAAACATAAATCAAAACTACTTTGAGATTCCATCTTACACCTGCCAGAATAGACAAATCAATAAAAGAATTACAGCTCCTGATGATGAAGATGTAAAGTAAGAGGAGCACTTATTCACTCGTGGTGGAATTGCATACTCATACAGTCACTATGGAAATCAGTGTGGCATTTTCTCAGGAAGATGAGAATCAATCTGTTTTAAGATCCAGCTATACCACTCCTCGGCATATACCAAAAGAATTCTCCATATTACTATAGAGACACTTGCTTAATTGTGTCCATTGTTGCTCTATTCATAATAGACAGAAATTGGAAACAACCTAGATTTCCCTCAACAGGAAAATGGATAAAGAAAACATGGTACATGTAAACAATGGAGTATTACACAGCTGTTTAAAAGACTTACATCATGAAATTTGCAGGTAAATGGATGAAACTAGAAAAATAATCCTGAGTGATGTATTCCAAATTCAGAAAGACAAATCTGATATGTGTCAATTTTTATATAGATATAAGCTCTTAAGTCACATTAACAACTTATAATCAGCAGAACAACACATTAGGGGCTACACATAAATCTCCTTAGGAAATGGAAATAAAATAGACAGGTATAAATTGGTGGGAAGCTAAAATGGAGGAATCAAGGGGACAGGGAGAGAGAGAAGATGACGGAGGAAATACAGGAAGAGACAGATGAAATTAGGACCATTTGAAAGAACGTATGAAACCATAATACAGTAGAAGCCTCTTAAAATACAGATATGAAGGCAGCCTTATTGAAATCAGCAAATAATAAAGTAGATAGATTCTCAATGGAAGTTTCGAGCCTCAAGATTGGATTACATCTAGTTTAGACATTAGCCAATGGGGTTCCTTGGAACCCCCAAACAAACCAGGCTGCTGTCCATACTATAGGTTGCTTTCCACAAACTGACAAGATCCCATTGCTGAATACAACACCTCCACAACTAACTGAATATGGAGAAATCAAACTGATGCCTGCGTAGAGCCTTCACCACTGTGTTCTAGCACCTTTGATATAGGAGGTATCAGTGGGCTTACAAGTAAACAATAAGTTTATATCAAGCCAGCCAGATATAGTCTTTCATATACAGTGGTGTACGGCCTACAAAATATGCTAGGGCAATGGTGGAACAAAGATTGTGTGAGTAACCAATCAATCACTAATTTGACTTAAAGCCTGCTCCACCAAATGGAATCCATACCTGGCACTGCTTGGGTACCAAGAACCAAAGACCAGATAGCCCAGGTACGAAGGGTAAATCCAAATATTACTAGTCTAAAATGATAAAATAAAAATGATGCAATAATAATAATAGCAATAAAATGACTCCTAATGACACTCTGCTATACTCCTAGAGCAGCACTCTGCTCAGCCATCATCAGAGAACCTTCCTCCTGCAGAAGATGGGAACAAACACAGAGACACACATGCACAGTGAGACACCCAACTGTAAATGGGGTAGCTCTATTTAATGCTTTCTCTCAGAATTCAGCAAACCCTGGAGCGGAGGCAGAAAGAGTATAAGAACCAGAGGTGATGGAAGAAACCAAGGAAACAAGGTCCTCTAAACCAACACAAGAAAAGCTCACATGAACTGACAGAGAATGGGGCAGCCTACATGGGTCTGTGTCAGGTCCTCTGCACATGTACTCTGGCTTCCAATTTAGTGTCTTTATGGGATTCCTGAGTATGCTAACTCTCTTGAGCTTTTGTCATCTGTTTTTTTTTTTTGTCTCATTAAACTTTTGTGTGATAGTTTTTGTTTTATATTGTGTTTTATTATTATCCCCGAGAAGCCTGTTCATTTTTTAAGGAGAGACAGAAAGGTTTTGAATCCAGATTCGGAACTGGAATAGGGTGGGTCAAATAAGAAGTGGGAGGAGTAGAGGGAAAGGAAACTACAATCAGGATATATTATGTGAGGAAAATTAAAAAAAAATATTTTCAATAAAAAGAGGAAATGAGTATTTTATACCTAGTGCAAGAAATATATATATATATATCCCTTACATAAATGATTCTCTATTCTAGTGTTAGGCTGCATATTTTTGATAGTTCTTAGCTTTTTTCTTGCAATGTGAACACACCTATTTTTTAGTAAACTTGAGAATAACAAATAAATAAAATAAAAGGAAGAAGATGGAAGAAGTAGCAGTAGTGTGATGTCTGTAATTGAAGAGAGATTGTTCCATGAGCTTGTATTTTATTTTTTAGAAGACACAGGGAATAAAAATTAGAACCCTATATTTGGTTTACTACCAAAAAAGGCCTATGTGATCAGTTTGGTAATGGGTATGTGCTCCTCTGAGTTATCACGTGAACTGAAGGGATTCCAAGGAATCTTAAGAGTAAAAGTAGAGTTTCCCAAAGTTCCAACAACCAAGATGACAAAAATAAATCTGAGTTGAAACTTGATGTATTTGGTCACAAAGCTACAGAGTTTTTGCAATTTTTACAGGCAAGTAAGTTTTTCCATTAATATCCTTCAACTTTTGGAAGAAACAGATTTCTTTTTTTTCCTGGAATGTACAAGAATGTGTAGGTTGTTTGTTTTAAGATGAAAATGTCAAGCTATGGTTTGCAAACTTCTTTCATTTGTAGATTCCAATAAAATTGTTTAAGAAAATTATGTTTAGGGTATTGCTTAACTACCTCAACTTATTCGTAATGATATCAGTAAGTACTTGCTAGAAGCTAAACATGGTTAAGTTTCAAATGCTTAATCTAAAATGGAATTGTATGCTCTGTTTCTCTTCAAATTGTAGAAATATTTTTTACTGAAAAAAAAGCTTGAATTTAGAAACACAAAAGAGAATTATATTTTTAATAGCTTACCAACCAACACCCAAATACTCCCTGGAAGCTCAATGTATCGACTATCAAGCAAATTTTCTGTTTCTTTTGCAGGTATCTGATGTGCATCTCAGTTAATCCTTGCTGTAAGAATAGCATCCTCAACTTCATCAGTTATTAAAGCACTACAGAGAGAACTCACACAGCCAGCAAAGAGCTGGGCATAGTTTCAAGGAGGCCTTCCCTGCGATAGTCTTAGAATAACAGCTAAATTATAAATGAAGCAGGAAGTCATCTAGATTCTGCCAGTCTCATGCTGTGCAGTCCTCCTGGGCAAAGGAAAATCCCCTTTGAAGAGATTAGCGAGGAAGTCTGTATGTGATCACAGCATTGAGATGATGTGTAACTCGGGCCTGGCTTAAAGTGGATTAGCAAGACTTAAAAGATGGAAATTGTTTTGTGCAAGGCTCACCATGCTTTCAGAAACATAAATGAAATCACAGCCCTGTGAACTAAAATCTGATTTCTATTAGTTCAATGTGGTGAAAATCCCCTTCTAAATGTTTAAACAGAAAAGGATTGGGGCTTGCCAATATTCTCATCGGCTAATGATTGTTGCACATTTGAAAACCATTTCTTGGGATTGTTCTTATCGGTTTTGGATTCATTCAGAGAGATGTCAGTTTATCTGTTCTAAGAGGCAGTGTAGTGAAAATAGAACACTAGGCTAAAAATAAAATACAGTAAGATTCTGCTCCCAGTTCATCATCTGACTATCTGGGTGACCTTGAATTAAATATTTAACCATCCTTTTGTTTGTATTCTTATCTAAAAAAATGCATTTCAGCCCTTAAAATTTTGCTAAGTACATCAATTTATATATTGTATTTCAGATAGCTCTAAGTGCAATGGGGCAGCTTGATTCCTATTTCTTACAATCATACTGGCTACTGATAATTGTGCTCATATAATAAATAGATTGACCAGTATGAGAGTTCTGGAAGCTCTTTTTCCCATAATAATAGAAAAGACAACTAAGGATGATTATAAAACACATCATAGACTTTACAGTGAGTATTGTCATATTCCTTTCTTCCATCAGCAAAATTCATCACTCCATCTCAGTAAGTAATTTAGGGTGTTTTTAAGCCATCATACCTCACTCGCCCTCTCTCAAGTATAAGAAAACAAGAGCTATTGCAAGTCCTTAGTGGTGACCCATGGGCTATAGGTCTCTTTACAAAGTATTGTCTTTAAAAAGCAAGAATGACTGCAAAAAAATTTTATCTTTCTTTATTCTATAGGCCTTCCATGTGTTATCATCTGGAACTTTCATCTCTGTCAATCTTCACAAAGTGAAGGATAGTTTTTAGAAACCCATCAAAATCATTAAGAATATAAATAGGAACTAACCATCTGTTTTCATATGCTCCCTTTTTTTCCATTGACATTTGACAGGTGCTTAGAGAGATATATTTTAATGCCCTGATATTTTTTATAAAAATATAAAGTTTATTGACAAATTACTTAACACTCTATCTTTAGTATAACATTAATCTTACCAGCTTTTATAATTCAGAAATTCAAAAAATAGCATGCTTTTTCCCCTGCTATTATTTCACCAGTAGAAGTGTTTCTATGAAGAAGTATGTTATTAAATTAAATGCAATTTTTACGTCTGGGGATATTGAACAGTTGTACAGTGACTGCTAAATGTATACAGCCATCTTGGATTTGATCCATGCCATAGCAAAGATTAAAAGAAATCATATCTCAAAGGAGTTACTGGGTAAAATAGAAGACAAGAAAGAATGGGGAAAACAGTAAAGAAAACAACCAGGACATCTTCTAAAATTGTCATTTTTTTTACTTTATGTAAATTAAGTCCAGATTAAGATATGTTAGACATTTCTACCAGTTACAAAGAAATTATTAAGAATCTATGTATTAATGATTGAAGAATGCTTATCTGGAACTATAAAAACAAAGAAGGAAAATGTGTACACCTCAGTTTTGGTGCTGGTTTGGTGCTTTGGGATAATGCTCTTGAATACTGCAAAGATTTGTTATGTGTATTGATTTAATAAAATGTTGATTGGTCAGTAGCCAGGTAAGGAGGTGGGAAAAACTAAACTGAATGCTGGGAGAAAAGAGGCAGAGTGAGAAAAAAGCTATGGAGCTGCCACTGAAGACAGGCATGCTGAAACTTTGCTGGTAGGCCATGACTTCATGGTGATGTACAGATTAATAGAAGTGGGTTAAATTAATAGGTAAGAGCTAGCTGATAAAAAGTCAGAGCTAATAGGCCAATCAATGATTTAATTAATACAGTTTCTATGTGGTCATTTTGGGGCTGAGCAGCTGGAAACTAACAAGCAACCTTCTTACAACAAACTGGCACCCAATGTGACCAACTAAAATCCATTTAAAACCAGAGAGGGTTTGAAAAGTAATTCTAGACACAAAAATCTTAAATGTAATGTATAATTAAAAATATAGGTTAAAAGAGAGTCATCTATAATACTCAAGCTCGTTAGTCATGTTGGCTAGGTTTTTCTAGATATACAGAGATATATTTGTTAGGTAGATAATCTTCAAATCTTTCAAGATGGCATAATATGGCATTTAAAGTGTTTAAGAACTTAGGACTTTTTTATTGCAATGAGACACACGTGCTTCTAGCAGCAACAATATTTATATAGGCAGAACTGTTTTTGAAATTACCTGCTCTGTGGAAAAGTCTTCCAGACACTATGGGACAGTAGGGTGAAAATGGATGCCCAAATGATACAGAAAAACTTTGGGTAACTATCCAGGCAGTGAGATGTGTCTGTCAGTTTTAGAGTTTTGGAAGTTACGTACAATTTACTTCCTGCTTATTTAGGTAATATTATATCTTTCTGGAGTCTTTGATGGAGTTTAAGAATTTATAGCTATAGATCTCCTTAGTTATAACAAAAGATAAAGTAGATATAAATATTGTAGCTATAATTCTTGCGTGATACCCATTTTGCATATGTAATTTTACTATATTAAATTTACAAAACTTTTAATTTAAATAGAAAAGAGGAGATGATATGGGATTCCCCTCTGTATGCTGTGAATATCATTGGTTAATAAAGGGACTGCTTTTGGCCTATAGCAGAGCTATGGGGGAATAGAACTAGGTGGGGAAAACTTAACTGAATGCTGGGAGAAATGAGGAGGAGTATGAGAGAAGCCACGTAGACCCACCAGAGACAGACACTGAAAATTTTTCCAGTAAGCCACAGCCTCAACTTCCTTAGCTATCAGGGAAATGCAAATCAAAACAACTTTGAGATACCATAATACCTGTCAGAATGGCTAAAATAAAAAACACCAATGATAACCTATGCTGGAGAGGATGTGGAGTAAGAGGAACACCCATCCATTGCTGATGGAAATACAAACTTGGGTAACCATTTTGGAAATCATTGTGGCAGTTTCTCGGGAAATTGGGAGTCAACCTACCTCAAGATTCAGCAATACCACTCTTGGGAATATATATGCTCAAGAGATGCCCAATCATACTGCAAAAGCTTTTATTCAACTATGTTCATAGCAGTATTATTTGTAATAGCCAGAACCTGGAAACAACCTAGATGTTCCTCAATGGAAGAATGGATAAAGAAAGTGTGACATATATACACATTAGAGTACTACTCAGCAGTAAAAATCAATGACATGTTGAATATTGCATGCAAATGAATGGAAATAGAGAACACTGTCCTGAGTGAGATAATCCAGACCCCAAAAGATGAATAGGGCATGTACTCATTAGTGGATTCTAGCCATAAACAAAGGACATTGAGCCTATAGTTCACAATCCTAGAGAAGCTAAATAATAAGGTGAACCCCCAAAAAAACCATATATAGATCTTCTTGGAAATTGAAAGCAGACAAGACAAAAGTTGGAAGCATGGGGGTAGGGGTGGGTGATGGGAAAAGGAGAAGGGGAAAGAGAAGGGAGAGGGGGAGGATTGGTGGAGCTTGAGGGATTAGGATAGTTGAGATGGAGGGGGGGCAGATGTGGGAGCAGGGAGGAAGATATTTTGATTGGGGGAACCATTTTGGGGTTGGAAGGAGACTTGGCTCTGGGGGGGGCGGTTCTCAGGTATCCATGGGGATGTCCCCAGTTGGGTGTTTCAGCAGTGGAGGAGAGGGTGCCTGAACTGGCCTTGTCCCAAAGTCACACTAATGAATGTCTTGAGTATCACCATAGAACCTTCATCAGGTGATGCATGGAGATAGAGGCAGAGATCAGTCCTTTTATGCATTTTGATCAGTTTTTTCATAGACTCCAGGTTCTTGATAGTTGTACATCTGAAAGGTATGCCAGTTTTTCTTTCTTTTTATCAGTCAAGTAAAACCATACTTAAGCAGGGGTTAAACAGAGACCCAAGGTCTAAAATAATCTTCAGTTCAAAACAGAAAAATGAAGTCAATTAGTTATTAATAAAGGTATAATTTTAATTTAAAAAGAGCCAAAAGAAAGTTTATTCACTCCAGTAATTATTTAAAACTACTCTGACTTCATGTAAAAGGTTTTCTGTACTTGCAGAAGGAAATCATCCAACTATATGTACCAATGTCAATATAACACAAGGATGATGAAGGTTCTCCTAGAGATTTGATCAGTTGTGGGATGGTGAGGGTTGTGAAAACACCATGACCAGTGGAGCATGGATCTGCAAGAAGGAAGTCCAGTTAGTCCAGTTCAACACAACTCAGTAGCCAGCACAAGTTCAGATTTCAAGACTCTGACACCTGGTAGTTTATTTTAGGCATCGACAAGCATAGCAAAATTTGGTTTAAAAAGTTTCCTGGTGATTTTTAATTCAACCCTTTATGTACAGTAAGGCTTAAGGCATGATTACATTTACACTCTTATAACGTACAATTGACATCTCCCATAAAGATGGGTTCTATATACTCATTGATAGCAGGCGCAAGGCAAACAATGCTCCTGATAAGGATCTCCCAGATGATAAAGCCATAGATCAACTAAGATAAACATGAAAGTCTGGAGAAATTTGTGTACATGACTATACAGATATGCAGAGGTCATCAGACTATGAACGACCTCCGTTCCCAGCCTTCTGGGTAAAAAACAGGTTATGCATCTCTCTCCATGAATAGACAGCCCTGTGTATTTTCCTGTTCCGTAGTGCTTTCTGTGAGCATAAGTAACTACATGCTTTCTACAAACACTACTCTAGTACTATATATATCCAGTACTTTTGCCCTTAGCACCTCATTAACTCACCAGAAGAACTTGAGGTGGACATCATTATTATGTATGCTTTATATAGAGAACCTCAAGATGGACTCTGCAAGTCACCAGTGTCTCTCAGCTGCACCCCCAGCTCTATAGCTGTACATATGAACACCCGCAAAGGACTAAAGCATACCTATATAATGTCTCTTCTGAGAACTCAGATAGAACTCATACAGTCTATTCAGAATAATTCCAGAATAGACGCTGGCTTCCTATCTCCATTGAGGTTGCCACTGTTTTTCAAAAGTTAAAATAAAATTTAGGTACCAGTGTGCCACATATCAAATGCTATGAGACTAATTAAAATTAATATATGAGACATCATTTACAAGCAAAAACTTTTGTTTGTTTATTTTCTAACTCATTAGTACCAGCTCCACTGAGCTCCTGAATGTGGTTCATGTTGTTGCAAATTTCAGCCCATGCCTATTTATGAAGTCATTCTCTGAATCAAAAAAAAAAGGGATATTTTTCACAAATAATGTTTTGACTTAAAGTAGACTAAGATGGTTAGAAACAACAGAAACTTCCTTTTGCTATCAGACTGCCATCACCAGGTGGTGTTTTGGCCTCAACTTTACAGGCTACATAAAATCTTTACATACAAATTGTTATATACTGTCCATCCTCCATATTTAAAAGTCCAACACAGGCATTGAAATCAGCTGGAGATTAAAAGTATTGCAAAACCAAAATTTTTCTATGCTTAGTATGTACCTTTAAAATACAGTATAACAGCCTTTTACATAGAATTAATTGAATTTGATATTAGTATAAATGCAATCTAATATATAGAGTTATGCAATGCTTTGATACAAATACTATAAGCAATTTTGTACATGGACTTTGTTATCTGTAGATTTTGTTATTTCTAGGAAAATACTGAACTTAGGCTTTAGCAGATATTCATGGATATCTGTTTGCATATGCAATTTTTCATATATATTTTAATTACACATTAAGTTTTGAATGCTAAGTAAATGAGCCACTTTTTTCTGTTTTTGGATTTTTTATTTTTTTTATTTATTTTTAAATTTTCATTTTACAATCCAACCACAGTTCATCCACCCACACTCTTACCTCCTCCTAGACCATCCACCATTCATTTTAAATAATATTCAACAATACAACAAAGACATAGCATTATTTAAATTTCAGAGCATTATAATTAAGTTGCCCATACCTCCCTTCCTAAAGGAACATAGAATGAAGCTGTGCCTATGAAGGATCGTCATTATGAAGACACTTTGTCATCATCTACCATAGGTTATGATTGTATTTTTCTTCCAAGAATTTGTATTTGGTGTGTGATAAATGTATTCATCATCCATTTAAATAATATTTATTGACTGTCTATTGCGTCTGGTTCTCAGGGGACACAATTGTAATAAGGAAATCCACAAAAATATTCAACAATTAAACAGGAGACAAATTTCCACAAATATAGCAATACTGTGAAAACATACTAGGGTAAATGATTTCCTTAAAAAGTTTGCATCCTTCCAGAACCTGAGATAGATATAGATCCCTACTAAATATTTTTTTTTTTTACTCAAAGAAGCTGCACTGAATTCCATCCAACTTTTTCAATATGCATTCAAATCCATGATGATTCTTTGCATTATAAAAAGGGGGTATATGAACACAGAAATGACATACAGGGACCAGGCTGTGGTGGTGCACACCTTTAATTCCAGGACTTGGGAGAGGCAAATAAATCTGTGAGTTCGAGGCCAGCCTGGTCTACAAGAGCTAGCCCTAGGACAGGCACCAAAGCTACAGAGAAACCCTGTCTCAAAAAACACACAGACACACAAACACAAACGCATACACACACACATACACACACTCACAAATGACATACAGAGAATAACACATGAAAACATGCCCTAAAGGCAGTAATGTGTATATCAGTCAATGAGTCAGAGAAGATAGATAAAAGAATAGTCTCTTGAGTCTTCAGAGAACATATTGCAAACACCATGGTTTCAGATCACAAGGCTCTAGAACTAAAAAAATAAGTTTATGTTGCTTATGCCACTTCACTGTGATCCCAGAACCATACCATGGCATGTAACAGAAAAGAATGAAACAGAAAACAATGCTAGGAGAACAAGTAGGTCTGAGTGCTTGAGAAGACAAGCCTGTGAGAGATAATTTTCACGGTAGAGTTTAAGTATGGTTAAATGTTGTAAGAAAGAGAGGAAAAAGAATTCTCAGCATGGGGAATGGAAAAATCAAAGATCCAGAGTCAAGAAAGTGTTCTCAAAACAAAAAGAGCTTTGCAGGTACAGGCTCATGAGTCCAATCTGGGACCTTGGAGAAAGTAGGCCTGAGCCAGACAACTCTGCAGGACAGGATGAAGTCCAGACCAGAGACCTCTCCTGGCCTGGGGCCAAACCGGGGACCTCCGTGGGAGTAGGCCCAGGCCAGGAACATTTATAGAAACAAACCTGCACCAGCTACCTCCACCAGAGCAAGCCTAAGGCAACAAACTCCACAGAAGCAGATATAAGGGAGCAACCCCTGAGGGAGTTGGCTGGAGCCTGAGACAGGGTACAAATGTGAATTTAGTTCAGGACCTCCAAGGGAGTAGGCATGAGCCAGAGAACTCTGTGGGACCTAACTAGACATAATAAAGACAATATACAGCAAGTCAACAGTCAACATCAAACTAAATGGAGAGAAACTCACACCAATCACACTAAAATCAGGAACAAGACAAGGTTTTCGGTTCTCTCCATACCTGTTCAATACAGGTTTGAGGTTTTAGCTAAAGCAATAAGACAATAAAAGGAGATCAAGGAAATGCAAATTGGAAAAGAAGTCAAACTCTCACTATTTGCTTATGATATGATAGTTTAATGAGAGACCCCAAAAATTTCTACCAAGGAACTTCTACAGCTCATAAACACTTTCAGTAATATAGCAGGATATAAGATTAACTCAAATAAATAAGTAGCCATCCTTTACACAGATGATAAACGGACTGAGAAAGAAATAAGAAAAACTTCACCCTTCACAATAGCCACAAATAACATAAAATATCTCAGTAACTCTAGCCAAACAAGTGGAAGTTCCATATGTGAAGAACTTTAAATCTTTGAAGAAAGAAATTGAAGAAGACACCAGAAAATGACAGATCTCCCATGTTCTTGGGTAGATAGAACTAAAATAATAAAAATGGCAATCTCAACAAAAGCAATCTACAGATTCAATTAAATGCCCAACAAAACTCTTC
>NW_004949099.1:17094255-17095524 GCF_000317375.1 Microtus ochrogaster | reverse complement strand
GGTCTTGGTGAATTCCCAAAAGATCATCCCCATTGTCTCAGTGTGTGGGTGTACCCCTCGCGGTCCTGAGTTCCTTGCTCATGCTCCCCCTCCTTCTGCTCCTGATTTGGACCTTGAGATTTCTGTCCAGTGCTCCAATGTGCCAACACAATCCCTGTCTTCAAACTCTACTACAGAGATACAGTACTAAAAACAGCCTGATATTGGCATAAAAACAGGCAGGAGGACCAATAGAGCCAAATCAAAAACCCAGATATTAATCCACATGCCTATGAACAAATGATTTTTTACAAAGAAACAAAGAACATAAATGGAGAAAGAATGCATGTTTAACAGTTGGTGCTTGCATAGCTGAATATCAACATGTAGAAGAATAAAAATAGACCCATATCTATCACGATGCACAAAACTCAAGTTCAAATGGATCAAAAACCCCAACATAAAACCAAACACACTGTACCTCATAGAAGAGAAAGTGGAATGTACACTTGAATGCATTGGCTCATGAGACCACTTTGTAAATATAATGCCAGTAACACAAACACTGAGATAAAAAATTAGTAAAACTGAGGAGCTTCTGTAAAGCAAAGGACACAGTCAACAAGACAAAACAGTAGCCTACAGAATGGGAAAAGATTTTCACCAACTTCACATCAGACAAAGGGTTGATCTCCAAAATATACAAAGAACTTAAGAAATTGATCATCAAAAGAGCAAATAATCCAGTAAAAATAAAATGGGATACAGACCTAAACAGAGAATTCTCAACAGATGAATCTAAAACGGTTGAAAGACACTTAAGAAAATGTTCAACATCCTTAGCCATCAGAGAAATGCAAATCAAAACAACTCTGAGACACCATCTTACATGGGTAAGCATGACCAAGATCAAAAACACTGAGGACAACTTATGTTGGAGAGGATGTGGGGTAAAGAGAACACTCCTGCATTGCTGGTGGGAGTGCAAATTGGTACAGCGCCTTTGGATATCAGTATGGCAATTTCTCAGAAAATTAGGAAACAACCTTCCTCAAGACCCAGCAATACCACCTTTAGGATACCCAAAGGATGTTCAATCATACCACAAAGACATGTGCTCAACTATGTTCATAGCAGCATTAATTGCAATAGCCACAACCTAAAAACAACCTAAATGCCCCTCTACTGAGGAATAGATAAGGAAAATGCGGTACATTTACACAGTGAAGTACTACACAGCAGAAAAAAAAATAATGGCATCTTGAGATTCACAGGCAAATGGATGGATCT
>NW_004949099.1:17093150-17093995 GCF_000317375.1 Microtus ochrogaster | reverse complement strand
AAAAAAAACTTAAAAAGAAGGCAATGTAGTTTGGAGAAGAAACAAAGGGCAAAAGAATGAAACGGTTAGGAAAAAGTCCAAAAGGCACATCATATCAGCTGTTTCCTGGCTCAGGATATATCTTCCCTGGTGAGCAAAAACCTACATTACTAATAGGCATAAATCATGGTACGTTCTTAATAAAAATTCTAAGGAGTTATCAGATTTCAGAGATAAAGAAAGCTATTCATTCTGAAAGATCAGCTAAATATATGATGGCAAAGTTACATTAGTTCTTGAATAGAAGCAAACACATGGAATTGGTGTTGTTTAGGTCAGAGGAAAGTGAAGCCAGAGATGAGGGTACTAAAGAATGCAATTGGGAGGACTCTACAGAGAGACAGATTAAGGACATGGTTTCATTCGTTTTATTTGTTTTATTCTGAACCCACAGAAGTAGTAAAGTGTAAACTACATAGAGGAATCTTTTGCTATGGTCTTCAGGAACGTGACTGTGCCTTTCTACTCTTACATTAGTTAGTCATTGGCTGCAACTCATTTAGGAGAACCCCAGTCCTGGTTATCTTCCAAGAGGGCAACTTCAATTGCCCATGAGCCATCAAATGAACCAGGAATATATGGGAACCATACTAATCCCAAGTTCTAAACAAGAAAAATAGGTCAGTGGCCAAGTGGACAGGCAGAACAGGCAGAAACAAGAGTTGTTCAGAGTTCGCTACATAAGAACAACAAGGGCTAGGTTTGCGCTATTAAAATCAACTCCAGCTAACCAACCTTCTACAATGTAGCAAAAGCAGTCAGACTCAGAATGTATCTCTGTAGGAATTCTCTCCTAATTTTCCTTC
>NW_004949099.1:17089648-17091849 GCF_000317375.1 Microtus ochrogaster | reverse complement strand
AATTACAAGGGAATGGCAGTTCAGGCACCCTCTTCACTCTTGCTTAAGGTCTTAGATGGGGTCAGGTCATTCTTATGGATTCCTGAGAATTTTCCTAGTGCATGGTTGCTTGTTAGTCTCATAATGGCTCCCACAATTATGATATCTCTTTCCTTGCTCTCCCTCTCTGTCCTTCCCCCATCTCCACCATCCCATTCTGTAGTGATATTTCATTTGAATTTTATTAAATATATCTTGCCTAAAGATCAGAGAGTAAAAGAGCCCCACAGGTCAGCCTTACAGACAGACTTGGCAGTGGTGATACACACCTTTAATCCCAGTAGCATGCAAGTTTGCCATAGAAACTGAACGGTAGTAGTGCACACCTTTCCTCCTAGACCTGGAGAAGATTATAGAAGAGGAGGCGATGGCTCTCATACATAGTCTCATTCTGAGATTACTGGAGGCAAGATCACCATTTCATACTCAAGTAGAAATGTCACTGGTTGGATGGTTTGCATTTCTGACATCCAAGAAGAACCCCACACTCTGTCTCTGGGTTTTTATAAATCATGCTACACTGTTCACTTATGTTCTCCTCCCTCTCCTTCTCCCCTCCTTCTTCACTTCTGGCCTCCCTTCTCCCCACACTCACAATTTTCTCAGGAGATCTTCTCTAATTCCCTTTCTAAGGGGATCCATGTTTGTGCCTCTTAGGGTTCTTCTTGTTACCTAACTTCTATGGGGTTGTAAACTATAGGCTGGTTATCCTTTGTTTTATGTCTAATATTCACTTATGGATGATCACATACCATGTTTGTCTTTGTGGGTCTGGGTTACCCAATTCAGGATGTGTTTTTCCTAGTTCCATCCATTTGCATGCAAATTCCAAGATGTAATTACCACTGAGTAGTACTCCATTGTGTAAAAGTACCACATATCCTTTATTTATGTTTTAGTTGGTTGTTTCCGGGTTCTGGTTATGGCAAATAATGCTGCTATGAACAAAGCTGAACAAATATCCTTCTGGTATGAGTGTGCATCTTTTGGGGAAGAGTGGTATTTCTGGGTCTTAAGGTAGATTGATTTTCACTTATCTGAAAAACCACCATAGTGATTTCCAAAGTGGCTATTCGAGCTTGCACTCCAACCAGCAATGAGGGAGTGTTCCTCTTACTCTGCATCCTCTCCAGCATAAGCTATTGTTGGTGTTTTTGATCTTAGCCGTTCTGTCAGGTGTGTGATGGTAGGTTAGAGGTGTTTTGATTTGGATTTCCCTGATAGCTAAGGATGTTGAAAAATTCCTTAAGTGTCTTTCAGGCATTTGCAATTCCTCTGGTGACAATTCTCTATACATCCTTTGTTGTTGTTTGTTTTTTGAGACACAGTTTCTCTGTGTAGCTTTGGTGCCTGTTCTAGAACTAGCTCTTGTTGAGCAGACTGGCCTCAAACTCATAGAGATTTGGTCTGGGTATCAGGGTAACTGTAGCCTTGTAAAAAAGAGTTTGACAATGTTCCTTCTGTTTCTATTGTATATAACAGTTTGTGGAGAACAGGTATTATCTCTTCTTTAAAGTTCTGGTAGAACTCTATGCTGAAACCAAATGGCCCTGGGCTTATTTTGTTTGGCAGACTTTGTGTGTGTGTGTGTGTGTGTGTGTGTGTGTGTGTGTGTGTAATAGTTTTCATTTTCTAGTTACTGTTTTCAATTATAAATGTTTGTGGGAGAATTGTCTGTAATCTGTCAATCATGTTTTAAATAAACACTGATTGGGCAGGCAGAAAGTATAGGTGGTAAACAAGACAGGAAGTAGGAATGATGTAATGAGAACAGGAGAATTCTGGGAAGGAGGAAGTTGATTCCTGCCACTCCTGTTCAGACCACCGAAGCAGCAGGATGTGATCTGCCCCACTGAAAAAAGGTACTGAGCCACATGGCTAACATAGATCAGAAAAATGGGTTAATGAAGATGTGAGAGTTAGTCAGTGAGAGGCTAGTGCTAATGGGCCAATCAACTTTATAACTTATAGAGATCTATGTGTGATTTTCTTTGGGGCTTTATAGTTGTGGGGTACCAGGCAAGACAGAAAACCCCAACAAACAAGCCAGCTGTTCATGTTACAAATGTTCAGGTAGATTTTATAAAATATACATTCTACTATAAGATTTAGTACTGGTTAAACATATTTATTATAAGTTTTATCACAATTTTTACAAATTT
>NW_004949099.1:17075240-17089228 GCF_000317375.1 Microtus ochrogaster | reverse complement strand
CACACACACAACATATGGTACTCAGAGAAATATTTGCTTCATTTATAGTTTATATTCAGAATAGTACAGAGATATAATATATTTTTTCCTTCTTCGGCCCTTGTGAGACTAGAAATTTATTTTTTACTATTCAGAGGCTTTTCAAAACATGAGATAAATGCCATAAATGATCAGTAACTTGCCAAGAAAATGTTCTAGTAGTCTAAGCAAAATTCCTACAGCATATACAGAACAAAGTGAGATCATTACCTAAAAAGTGTCCTTTTTCTACTTTCAAGGAGAAGAGAAACAATATATATAGGTACCATAACTGATAAGCAGACTATACTTGAGTCTACTGTGTCTTTTCTGAAGCACTGGACTGAGATCCCAAGGTCCAAATGAGGAGCAGATAGAGGAGAACATGAGCAAGGAAGTCAGGACTGCAAGGGGTGCGTCCACCCACTGAGACGGTGGGACTGATCTAATGGGAGCTCACCAAGGCCAGCTGGATTGGGACTGATGGAGCATGTAATCAAACCCAACTCTCTGAATGTGGCTGAATGTGGAGGCTGACTGAGAAGCCAAGGACAATAGCACTGGGTTTTGATTCCCCTGCATGGACGGGCTTTGTGGAGGCTTAGTCTGTTTGGATGCTCACCTTCCTGGACCTGGCAGGAGGGGGGAGGACCTTGGACTTCCCATAGGGTAGGGAACCCTGACTGCTCTTTGGACTGGAGAGGGAGGGGGAAAGGGAAGGGAGGGAAGTGGGAGGAGGGGAGGAGGTGGAAATTTTTAATAATAATAAAAAAGAATTCTACCTCTTAGATACAGCCAATATGGTACTACACTCTAATTCTTTACCTAACACTGTATTTTTACATAATCTTATATGTTTGTAATTTGTGACATTGATTTTTAAATCTATAATTAGTTATTTCCTGCCATTGAAAATGCTAATAGTATATTTATTGAAAAAATAACTTACGAATGTTAAAGGTCCTTAGGAGTTATAGATCTATTTAAGTTGTTTATCTGGTCTTGATTTAATTTTGGTATTTGGTACATATCCATAAAATTATCCATTTCTTTTAGATTTTCCAATTTTGTGGAGTACAGGGTTTCAATGTATGACCTAATGGTTCTTTGGATTTCCTCAATGTCTGTTGTTATGTCCTTCTTTTCATTTCTGATTTTCTTAATTTGGATATTCTCTTTCTTTCTTTAGTTTAGAAAAAGGGTTTATCTATCTTGTTGATTTTCTCAAAGAACCAACTCTTTGTTTCATTGATTCTTTGTTTTTTGGGTTTTTTTTGTTGTTGTTGTTGTTGTTTTTATTGACTTCAGCCCTTGAAACACACTTTTTGTTTTGTTTTGTTTTTTTGAGACAGGGTTTCTCTGTATAGCCTTAGTGCCTGTCCTGGAACTAGCTTGGCAAGCCTCAAAGTCACAGAGATCCACCTGCTTATCCAGAGTGCTGGGATTAAAGGCTGTGCCACATTGACCAGCTCTTGAAACACACTTTTTCAATGTGTTTTTCAATGCAATGGCAGCTCTGGGGAAGACTGATGTTAATTTCTGAGTTATAAAAGCACACACACATCAACATACAGTTGTTCACACACACACACAGAAAGAGAGAGAGAAAGAGAGAGAGAGAGAGAGGGATATGCACATGCACACAAGAACCCTAGCCCTGAAAGAAATAGGTACAGCAAAAAGATAACAATATAGTCATAATGAAGCCACTTTACTCTTAGAGGCTATGAAAAATATGCTAAATTTTAGTATGATTGCTGATTATGCATTAAGACCATAGAGACTTCATGATTTAGATCAGTAGAAAATCAGAGGAAAACCAAAACAGAAAATTTTATTTCTTAAAGTCACATTAACTGTTATTTCCTTCAGTGACTGCAGGGTGTTGACTGTAACTACTTCATCCCAGTGGCGTTGTTTTGTTTTGCTGTTATTTCATTTTTTTCCCTTTCATTGTGAGAAAATGTCGTCAGGTCAGTCAGCTATTGTTATTTTTATATTAATATAATGCTGATCACTGTGTGGTAGGTACTGACAGTTTTGCTTTTTAATAAAAATGTATTTATTTTTAATGAAAGCAGCTATAAAGTACTTCTTACTACAATAATTTACAAAACCATTTTAATTTGCTTTAGAAGGTTCTCAAGGATCAGAACACATTCATCACCTCAACAGGGTTGAGAGGTGACATCTTTCCATGTTTCTGCTCATATATTTCAAACACATTTCTAGGTTACATTAAACTTTTAAACAGTTTGTTTTTTATCGTAAAAGTATTAAAGAGGGCTTAATCACTAATCATATTTTATAAATTTCAAATGTGCATTTATAAATTCTATCTGGAAGGAATGTGTTAAATTTTGTGTAATGAGGACATTTAGAGACTTAAAGCATTTTTCTGTGAATAAAAGACTTAATTCTGTCACAGGTTAGAGAAATATGCAAGTTTGGTAAACTACATTCAAACACTACTCGGGTATTTTATTGTAACTTTAAAGATTTGTTTATAAAATTTAGTAGCATTAGCAAGAAAAATCCTATTTTTCACTTTGAGGATAATATTGAATTTTTTTATGCCTCTGCCTATATTCATAGAAGATGTTTTAAGATTTATCTGTATAATTCTGACCACATTCACATGAGAGCACTGAGCTGGAGAAGTCATAATTTCACTTCTGACCTCCTGCCATATATAGTCTACTATGTAAGCATTTCTAACTCAAGAGCCTCTAACTCAGACAATACTAGAAGTTCTGTAATAAATATAATTATGTAAGACTTCAAAGTTAAATTTTTATATTAAAGTGTTAGTGGTTTTATTTACTATCTGTATATAGATGCATATTAAAAGTGAAGATGGGAGGGCTAGAGTCCTTAATTTGGATTTTAGACCAGATTCCTCCTGCTCTTTTGATTATTTTAGTTCATCTTCTTCATCAAGGTGTTACAATTTTTAAGTTTGTTGTCTGCATTAAGATGATCAAACAATCTGCTCACTATATGTGGGTTTTGTTCAGGTGGAGAAGGTACTCTGTGGTACCCATGCTACCCAGTTGTACAACTCCTGCTATATACCCAAAAGGCTCTACAACATACTGCAAAGGTATGTGCACCTCCTTGTTTATCACAGCCATCTTTTCAACAGAAAGGAGATCAGACTTGGCAAGGTGTTCATCAACAGATGACTGGATAATAAAAACGTGGTTTCTAATGCAACAGAAGTTTTTTCTCCAGTAAAGAAAAAAACAAGAAATTGTGAAGTGTACTGGAAAATAAATGGATGTGGAAAATAATATTTGATGAAATAACAGAATCAGAAAGACATGTACACTTCAGAGTGCGTGTGTGTGTGTGTGTGTGTGTCTGTGTGTCTGTGTGAGGGGAGGGTAGGAGGAAGAAATATAGGACATGAAACATGAGGACAAAACAAGAGATAAGAGAATGAGGGGAAAGTAACAAAATGTGTGTGATCCAAACACCAGCGTGATTACAAGAAGAGGGATGGAGGAAAAGAGGGGAGACAGAATATATTTTCACAGAGAGATTGAAAATGCCATTATAAGAACTAATACATTATATGTTAATTGAAGCATAGAAACTTTTTAAAAGAATTTGTTCTGCGTCTGCCAGAAAAGTACTGATTTTCTGTTAGCTATCATTTTGCAGTTAATCAGTATCTGGCTATGAGACAAATGAAAATATGGCTTACACTTTTAACAGCAAGAGAATATGCATATGTTAACATAACACATCAATTACCATTTAAGATAAAGACAACAAAAATCAAATCTAAGTTATTCAAAACAATAATAAACACCAGAGTGAAACCATTCGCTTTCCCATAAACATCAGCCTGCAAGTTTTCTATTGCGAGTGTTAGACTCACGCATGTTTGTGACTACGCAGACATAGTCTGTACACGATTGATTTTCACTTATTTGCACATTATATACAGACTTCAGATTGCCCAAAATCATATCATTTAAACAGGAAACATTCAAATAAGCCATAAAAGATATATGCAACTGAACAGTTTGACAAGTAATATTTAGTTCACTCTATCTTGTTTTTTTATTGAAGTAAACATTCTCATTTAACGACTCTACTGACTTTTGGGCCTCAATTGCCCAAACATCATCATTTCCTACTTAAAATTATTGATGTCTAGTTTCTTGACATTTTTCATATTTTTATGCATATGACTGAAAATATTTATTATTTGTATCTGACTCCTCTCACTCAACATCATGTTTG
This sequence comes from Microtus ochrogaster, assembly GCF_000317375.1. Lineage (NCBI taxonomy): Eukaryota > Metazoa > Chordata > Mammalia > Rodentia > Cricetidae > Microtus > Microtus ochrogaster. The sequence continues at coordinate 17,084,956 of NW_004949099.1, read as the reverse complement.
TGATGTTCCTCTAGTTTTTCTCTTTCTTTGGTTTGGCATTCACTTTCATTGTGGATAGTATTTCAAAATAATTGCATAAGCATACACAATTTCTTTATTTATTCTATTCTCTACACAAGAGTGTTATTTTTTAAATTTGTCTATTAAGATTGCTAAATCATTTTTTTTTTCGAGACAGGGTTTCTCTTTGGTTTTGGAGCCTGTCCTGGAACTAGCTCTGTAGACCAGGCTGGTCTTGAACTCACAAAGATCCGACTGCCTCTACCTCCCGAGTGCTGGGATTAAAGGCGTGCGCCACCATCGCCTGGCTTGCTAAAGCATTCTTAACCATATCTTCTGAGAGAAGGCATATGTGTGTTCTTATGTTGGGATTATACCTAAGAGCAGAAATGACCAAGTCAGGGAATCTTAGGGGATTTTCAAGTAAATCTGTGACTGTTTTTTTTTTTTTAACTTGAATAGGTACTTCTTAAGTGTCAGTAGAAATGGGAATTATTCATACACCATTTTATAGGTATAAAAACAATGACCTGTGTGTAAAGTGATTTCTTCACTGGGTCTAGGTTGTATCAATCAGGAGAAAAACATGACTGAATGTCTACCAAACACATCCAATGTGGTACATTTTTAAAAATAAAAGAAAGATAAAAACTGTGTTCTCATCTTTCATAGACTATAGGATTGTGTAATATAGTTAAGGAGACAAAAATAAGTAAAAGCTGATGATCTCATGACTCATTATTAGTCTATTGGTTTATTCTTCTGAATAAAAGGAGCACAAGCTTCAAGCATCAAGTAACAATGCAATAATCATATAATAATTCCCCAAATGGGCCTTCCTATTGGTAAGGAAATTGAAACTTATAGGGAGGTAATGAATATTTAACCATGGAAAGAGGAGACAGAGGGGCTTTGCTAACATAATAGCATACTCTCAGAACTCCATGATGTTGAGGAAATTAGCTGCATGGAAGGATCTCGAAGAGTAGAGAAAATAAGATTACAAAGCAAGCGAAGAATAGCTTTTAGCCCTTTCCACAAGTAGAATGGATACTAGGAACAGAAAATTTATGAGGATATTTGAATATAATAGTGCATAAAAGCACAGAAAAGCTGCTGTGTGGAGAAAGTTGTGAATGAGCGCTAGCACACAGGAAGAGCACAAAGTGGCAGTTCTGTATAGAAAGGGTACCCACCAGGACAGAGGAGATGGTAATGGAGATGATGAGAACATGACCGGATCACAAGACTGTTAAAGTGCTGCTATTTGATTAAAAAAAAAAAAAATCCTGGGGACACACAACACATCTCATCCCAAATAGGGAGCTCATGATAGACAAAATTACAAAGGACCACCAAAGACCAGCTTGGTGAACCAATAAGTTTTAGTAGTAAAACTTATCTTACAGTAATAGAGATGAGGAGCTATTTATAAAAGCAGAAATGACTCAAAGATAGCTCTATCACCAAAGCCCACTCCAGCAGGGGTAACAGCTCACAAAGCTATGAATCTGAACCATACTGCAATGCCTAGAAGCAATTCAACAGGTCTAAGAGTGTTCTTTCTACGTGACTCAGTTGGTATTAAACTCTTTCAGGTAGCTCAGCTGATTCTGCTTCTTCCAGTCAGCTGTGGTGATTTTAAATTTCTTTCTCATTGCATTTTCTACCATTACAGACACTCTTCCTGAATTTTTTGGGTTTATCTTACTATCCTGAATGTAACGAAAACATTTCATCTACATAGAGCTGTCACTAAGATGTCTAACTGTTTTGTTTCAATACAACAGTAGGGAAGAAACACTTAATGGCATATACAACCAAAAGGAAAGTATCTTGTCTATAATTTAGCATTTATTTTATATAAAACTTGTCTAATTTAAGGTCTTATTGATTCAGGTTTTTTCTTGTCAGGAACTATTTTTTGAATGACTAATGAAATTGACATTTTTCATAACTGAGTATGTGTATGTGGCTATATGCTCGTGTCTGTGCAGTGGAACATGAGCACATATGCTTGTTATTACAGAGACCAGAGTTCAACCTTACAGATTGTTGCTTAGGAACCATCTACCTCATTTGCTTGAGTCTCTCACTAGACCAAAGGCTTAATAATTTAGGTTTGGCTGGTTGGTCAAAGTAACCAGGATCCACCTATCTTTCTATCTTCTGATCACTGGAATTAGGGCAATGTGTGACCACACTCTGACTTTTACGTGGGTGCTGGGAATAAAACACTGATTCTTCAAAGCTAGCACTTTATTGATTGATCTCTCTTCCCAATCCCAAGAAATTGTTTTGTTTGCTTGGTTTTGTAGGCAGAGGGCCCACTTGTTCATCTCGGTCACCCAGAACCAAAATAATCACACAGAAATTGTATTAATTAAAACACTGCTTATCTCATTAGTTCTAGCTTCTTATTAGGTAACTCTTATATTAATTTAATCCATTTCTATTAATTTGTATATCACCACATGGCAGTGGCTTACCAGCAAAGATACTAACCAGTGTCTGTCTTAGGCAGAGGATCCATGGCTTCTCCCTCTGCCTCTTCTTCCCAGCATTCCATTTGGTTTTCCCTGCCTAGATCTGTTCCCCTATAGCTCTTTTATAGGCCCAAAGCAATTCTTTTATTAATCAATGTGAGCAACACATAAACAGAAGGACCTCCTACACCAGTTTTATCAGGAGTTTCTCTGTGCTGCCCCGGCCATCCTGGAACTTGCTCTGAAAACTCGTTTTTAAAAGATAGAAACTTTAAAATGTAGAACCAAAGTATGTATTTTCCTCTACTTAATGCATTTTTTTCTTTTTAAATTAATTTAGTATCTTGCTTCTAGATTAGTTTTTCTGGAAATGTATCTTGCCTTACTTCATTGGCATAGATAATGCTAGCTTCCAAATACATACTACACGAAACTCCAGAGATGACCAGTGAGCTCACCCTGAGCACACTATATCTTTTCTCTACTTCCCAGGATGCTGGTCTTAGCACATCAACCAAACCTATTTACTTCCTCCTTGTCTCTCAACATTTTATCCTTTGTTCACAGAGACTTTCATTCTTACCAGCTTGAGACAAATTCCTCCAAACACTAATTATCTCTAACTATGGTTAAACCCTAAAACTTCAATTACATCTCCCATAACAATGACTGCTCACTTCTGTTCATTTTCATGACAAATAACTGTGATGTGAGTTACTTTAAATAGTTAGTGAACAGGTTTGTTCTCTCTCTCTCTCTCTCTCTCTCTCTCTCTCTCTCTCTCTCTCTCTCTCTCTCTGTGTGTGTGTGTGTGTGTGTGTGTGTGTGTGTCTTAGTTTTTTCCTTTATATACTTAGGTGCCTATATCACAAAGCTGTCCAAGCAGATTCTCAAAAATGAAGAGGTTAATTGATCGACCAATTGATTGGAACATTCTGAGATGTTTTATTAAGCACAATTTAGTAATCTGTTTTGAATGTTGTTTTCAAAATTGTAACTGCACTAAAGGATATAAGCATTCTACTTACACTGTTTAATCTTTCTTTATAATCCTGTCAAATATTTTCCATCAGCTAGAGAAAAAGTCAACTATTAGATCTAAAATAAAAGCTACTGAGCCATTTGGAAACCCAAAGCTACTGAAAGAGGATAAGCAAAAGCTACTGAAATGAGTCCCACTCTCCCAGCAATTCTGGAGTAGCATATGGCTGAATGTGCCCTTGTGATGTATGTTTATGGGATCTGTGACTAAAGATAAATATCACAAGTGCACCTCAATATGTCATTCTAGGGGTTATACAGGGGTTCGATGGGTAGAAGATGAACCTATGGGTAAAACACCAATTGTTACAACCTCTGTCCAGATTCCTAGAACCCATGTTCCTGTAATCTCAATCCTCAAGAGATTACCTGGAGTATAAAGCCAAATCAGGGAGGTCTGGGTTCAACTGATAGACCCTCTCTCAATATGTAATATCTAGGGGGACCTGTATGATTATCCTATGCCAATCTCTGGCTTATACAGACCCTGAAATATACATTTGCATGTACACATACAAGTGAACATGCCAGCTTATATGCAAGCACACAACTCACACACACACATACCAGTCATTTGAGGAACATGCAGGATTAAGTGTATAATATTTACAAAAATCAACTTAAGAATTAATTTATATGAAAATATGGCATACATCTTAGGAAATATCTATTTAACATTAACAGTAAAATATGCCTGAGAAATCTATCTATGTAATGCATACATATACCTATTAATGTAATAACCAAAGATTGACTACCTGGCATATGATAAAACAAAGTTAAAATGGAAATCAAGCTTGAAACTTCTCTAAAATTAATAGACTTTTAAAGTAGCCTTAACTATACTAAAACTTCAAACATAAGCAAATTAAATGTGTATCATTTCTGGTAAAGGCTTATGACAGACAAAAACAAAACTTGAAACCTGCCAGTCACAAACAACCAATGAATATATTTGTCATCATGTCACTGGAGACTTTCTACTAAGTCTGAAATGACAAATTTGAAAATGTAAACAGTCAAATAAAACTTCCTCTTTCTAATCTGCTCTGAAAATTGTTTCCTCCAGGGTTTTGTCACTGACTTAGTGACCACTCTGGCTCTGCCTTTCTTAATTTGTGATTTTTATGTTTCTTAAAAAACTGTTGTGGTTCAGGCTTTCTTTCTTTTATACATACCACAGAAAAAAATCTTAGCTATTTGTTAAGTATACACCAAAGAATAAGAGAACAATTAACACTGAGATTTATAGGCACCATGTAGAGGAATACAGACATAGAGAAAGAAAGACAATAATAAATTTGTTATGATTTTTTAAAAAATGCTGAAAGATCCCCAGTGGCAGTAGGCAGCAGAAATGCTGTAGGTCCCCAAATGGTGGTAGCGGGCCATGTGGCACTGGGCTGGTCCCTGGAAAGTGCAGGTTCCCAGTGGCAAGTGACTGGGCAGGCGAGCTGGTGGGAGACAGACATATCGTACAGAATAGAATTGGATATTTATTACTTAGAGGAGGGGGGAAGAGAAGAGGACAGAGAGAGAGAAGGGGGGAGCAGAGAAGTGTGAAGAGAAGCAGAAGGAAAGCTGCCTATCCAAGAGGAATACGGAAAAGAGAGCGAGTTCAGGCCGGAAGCTGAAGATCAGCCTGCCTCAGCGGATGGGGGAGTGAGTGGGCATGGCTTGTGCAAACAATCATAACAAAATTGAGGCCACTTCTCTTACAAGACATAAAAAGTAAGAAATTAAAGAATATTGGTTGTCCACACTGAAGGCATTCTTTGGAAAGATGAAGCTTAACCTTATCTCTGAGAACAAGATGCCCATGTAAAGAGATAGTTTTCTTTTTTAATTTATTTTCTCAATATAACGTGATATTTTTCAGTTTTCTGAGATCACAATCTGTCTTTTCTTCCCAGAAGAAAGCCTCTTCAGCAAGGTGATTCTATGACGTGAACTGTTGGTTTTGGCTTAACTGTGAATATCTACAAAAAAAAAATACTAAAAAGGATGCTACAGAAAACTTAAAAAACAAGATACAATCATTTGTACCTTATGATTATTTTCTTTCTCTGTTCTCTGTTTCTTCCATAAAATTTTCCAAATCCTGTGGGATACACCTTATTTTTCTAAAATTATTAGACATAATGTTATAAAATGTTAATAAATATAACTGTGCTAGGAGTGGGTATATTTCATGACAAAATCTTACCCTTTTTGTCACTCTATAGTAATGGTCACTCTTCCATTACTATAACACAATACATAGGATATACCAATTTATAATGACATATATTTTGGACGTTTCTGTCCATTACTAAATGGATTTTATTACTTCCAGACAAAACTATTTATATAATTATATACTATACAATGACAGAAGACCTGGTGTGATAGTTTGAAATAGCTGCATGGGTTCATATATTTGAGTCCTTGATAGACAAACAAAGTGGTACTACTTGAAAGTATAAAGAAGTATGGCCTTCTTAGGGTAGGTGTGCCATTGTTGGAGGAAGTATGTCACCTGGGGTAGGCTTTGAGGATTCAGAAGCCCAGTCCGGGCCTAGTGGCTCTCTGGATTCCTTTTGTCTGAGGATTGGTATGTAGAAATCTCAGCTACCATGTCAGTCTGCATCCTACCATGCTCCCCACCATAAGGATAATGGACCAAACCTCTGAAACTTCAAGCAAGTCTCAACTGAATGCTTTCTTTTATAAGTGTTGTTTTGGTCATAGAGTCTCTTCATATCAATAAAACACTATCTAAGAAAGAATTTGGAATAGGGTCTTTCTGTGACAGGAATGATCATGCTGCTTGTTGGTAAAATGTGGACTTTGAGATTTTGGATTAGAAAAGCAATTAAAATCTTTAAGTGGAGTTTGTGGGCCATATAATAGTATGAGCTTGGAATGCAGTGGCACAGAGAGCAATGCAGATCATAACAGCCCAGCTCAAGAGGTTTCAGAGAAGAAGAGAATTAGGAAGTTCCCTGGAGATTGTTCTTGTGATATTTTGGTGAGAAATATGACCACTTTCTGCCCTTGTCTAAAAAATTCTGCCTGAAGCTAAGTTGAAGAGTGTTGGATTAATAGCATTGGCAGAGGAGATTTCAAGATAGCCAAATATTGACTGTGCTGCTTATTAGTGTCCATTTTTATGCAGGTCTATAATGAAAAAGAACAAACTCAGCAAGTAAAAATAGAACATACATGGTTTTGGAAGAAGAGAGGCACTAGGAAGTGTAATGGAATTATATCCTGCACTCAAAGATATACAGAGTTTGAAGAAAAGCCTGATATTAAATGGAATAAAGGGAATGATGACCTCAGGGCAAGACACCACACAGCTAAGCTTCTAACTTGTGGAAAGGTAAAGAGAAGCTTAGCAGTGAAGGAAATGATAAACAACAGAAAGCTGATGCATATGTAATTGAATAAGAGGGTCAGGTTTCACAGCCAAGAAGCAGCAGAACTTGGGAGCTTTGGCCGAGTGGTTATGGCTTTAGAGTCAGGGATACATGAAAAGGATATCACATCCTTGGCTAAAAAACTCTGTAGAGGCCAGATATGTGACAGGGGTGTCTCTGGATGGAGATTCAAAGAGGGCATTTTGTGAAGCTGTAAAGGTGAAGTCTAGATTGCCTTAGAAAACCCAAGATGTTGGAGATGCCAGAGTCATGGGAAGCTGTCAATAGGGTATGGGACCAGCCCAAAAAGAAGTGTGTATCCTCAATGAAGCTTAAAGAAGTTGGAGACCTGAAAAGCACTTTGACATAAGAAATGGAGATGTAGGTTTAGAGTGTGTCCTACTAGTTTTAGGTCTTTCTTTCGTCCAGTATTTCCTTGGTATGCCTTCTTTCTGCCATTTTGGAATTGTACTGTATATTCTATAATATTGTATATTTGAAGCATGTGATCTGTTTTTTAAATTTAATTTTACAGGGATTACAGTTAAGAGATTTCCTTAAGGTTCCAAGGAGATTTTGAATTTTAGAGTTTTAAAACAGTATTGGTACTGTGATAAAATATGGGGACTTTTGAATCTGGAATGAATGCACTTTTGCATTATGGTATGGCTACAAGCCTCTGGGTACCAGAGAGTAGAATGTAATGGTTTGATAAGAATGGCCCCCATGAGTTCATATATTTAAATGGTTGGTCACAAGAAAGTGGGACCAAGGATTATTGAAAGGATTGAAATGATTATCAGGTTGGCTTTGTTGGGGAAGGTGTGGACTTGTTGGAGAAAATATGTCTGTAGGGTGGGGTTTTGAAGGTTGGAAGCATGAGTCAAGCTCAAAACAGACTTTCTTTCTCTTCCTGATGCCTGTTGCACAGCATGTAGAACACTTAGCTGCCACATCTGCCTGCAAGGCACCCAGCTGCCTGCCATGAGAATGATGGACTAAACCTCGGAAACTATAAGAAAGCCCCAATTAAATGTTTTCCTTTATAAGAGTTACTGTGGCCATGATTCCTCTTCACATCCAGAGAACACATAGCCAGGGTCAAAAACCAAGGTGAAAAAAATTCTCCTTGAGGTTATATACTAGTTCTCACATTTTAAAGTTTTCTATCACATTTTTATAACACTACTGGCTGTGGCCAACTGTTTCATACACGGTTCTTGGGAAACACACCAGGCCAGCCTGGTTTACAGAGCTAGTTCAAGGACAGGCTCCAAAGCCACAGAGAAACCCTGTCTCAAAAAATCCAAAAAAAAAAAAAAACAAAAAACAATAACAAAAAAAACTATGGCAAGAATGGAGCTGTCTTATAAAGATAAGAATACCTAAAATTTGCCAGGATATCCCCTTAAACATTCTGATCTTATAAGATGTATCACCGGCCACACAGATGGAAAAACAAAGTGTGGGAGAAGAGGGCAGGTCTGTACTGAGCTACTGTGGAAGCAAGAGTTTTATATACCCTACCCAACACCCATAAAGAAATTGACACTGTCTATTTTCTATTTTGGTCAACTGATAGACATTTAATGAGAACAAATTCTTAAGAAGTTTTGAAAAGATTCTATAAGCCAGCATTATCATTGATTCAATATACCCATCATCTAATGTATCTACATATTTCAAAAAAATCATTATCTTAAGGCAAAATGAAGGAGATGAAAATTGATACAAATATTCTAACATAACTTACTTAACTGTTTTAAACAAACAAAACAAATAAATAAGACAGCTAGTCTCCTTTATATAAAGAAGACTGAGACCACAGACTTGCAGAATGTTTAATGCAGAGTTTGTGTATATGAAGAATAACATACTTTCCATTGGATAATGGAACACTACGTACCATCTGCCTCATGTAGCAATAGTGTTTTGCCATGGCCACTTCCCTTTTCCATGTGGAACCACTATACCATCCATATTCTCTGGAAACACTTCCCTGCATCCCCCTAAATACAGTCTTTCATTTCAATTTGCCATTTTCTTTTCAAGTTATGATGTGATATCATTTTATCAACAATGGTGCTTAAGATTTTTAAAATAATTATTTACCTATAGAATTTTTTGGAAAGTTTGTCGTGCCTTATACCTACAATACATGGGAATGACCAGTTTATACACAGATTCCATGGAAATAAATCTTGTATATGGTGCTTGCTAGAAAAAGAGATCATCATATCTGATTCTGATTGTTGATCTTCTGTACAAAAAAAGATGGCCACAGTTTAGATGGACTCTGTTCTATATTAGAGATTTAACTCCAAATATATTAAATATTTGTGTACAATATAATAGCATTTCTGCCAAATAAGACATATTCAAGACTTTGAAGTAAAACCAGTTTCATATAAAATGTCTACTGTATGTTTGGGTTATATAACATTAGAAAGAATAACGCATAAGATAGCTAAGGAAATAAGAAATGTTTGTCATTAAAAATTGATTTATTTAAATATTTTAAACCATTTTTCCAGGAAGTATAGAAAAGATACATTTTTCTCCCTCTAACCTCAAGCTATAAAAAGTTTATCTGGAAAATAAAAAACAAAAAACAAAAACAGAAATGTTATCATGTTTCACATGAGCCCTTAAGAAACATCCTTCCTTTAAATAAATTTCCCTGAGTTGGATTTAATTATGTTTAGAGTAGTGAACTTAGGTACAAAAGCATGAATGCAAATTAAATTATTGTCTAGACAAAAGCATCATAATATTTCCCCTTACAGCT
>NW_004949099.1:17068171-17074413 GCF_000317375.1 Microtus ochrogaster | reverse complement strand
ATTTTTCTTGTTTCAAGTGATTTTAATTTTTCTTTGATTTTATGAGGATAGGTGTTTTGTCTGAATGAATATCTATGCACTACATGTGTTTAGTAACCCAGCAAGTCATAAGAGGGCAATGGATCCAGTGGAATTGAGCTATAAAGCTGTGATGTGGCTACTAGCAACTGAAACCCATATCCGCTACAAGGGTAGCGAGTGCTCTTAACCACCTCGGAGACATCACTCTCATCATCTAAAGACTACATGGCTAGACCCTAAAGCTGTGATGGGTAGGGAACAGCAGGTATTCACAAGGGCTAGGAAAGGGAAGTGATTGTCAGCTTGAACAGTATTATGTGTAGTGATGGTGTGGTTGGGCTAGTGTCATACTTTGCCTTGAGCTCACATGAGGACATGCTATGAAAATGTTCAAGTAGACAATGGGAAAATTATGTCCTGACAGAGACCATAACCAGCAGAAAGAATGCCAAGTTCTTGCTCAGGGGTAGGGGTGGGGGGTAAAAAGTCACACCAGGACAGCTGCTAAATGCCTGAGGCAAACTTTCTCTTTCTCACATTAAATGTGTCAGATTTTCTAGTTAGCATTTCACAAAAACACTTTGCAGCAATTAAGGCTCTAGAAAATAAGAAAAAAATTCATACTATCATATCTATTTTATGTATTCATTTATTTATTACAGGTATGTTCATATGTATCTTTTAAAGATACAGAACTTACACAGATCCATCTGCCTCTGCCTCCAAACAAAAACACATTGTCATTTTTAAACCACAACATTTGCAAGTCTGTAAGTTCAGCTTATTTGAGCAAAACTTGCAGTATGACCTGCACTGTTTTTATGCACTGATGTGGTGCATTTTCATCCATATTCTTCTTGAATATATCATTAGTTCTGTTGAAATAGGAGCGGCGGGGCTGCATCCCCAGCACCCCAGCTGCCTGGCTCGGCTTATGCCCCGAAATAATTACACGGACACTGTATTCTTTTAAGCACTGCTTGGCCCATTTCTATCTAGCCTCTTGTAGGCTAACTCTCGCACCTGGACTAGCCCATCTCTAATAATCTGCTGTAACCCACAAGGTGGCTTACCAGGGAGATTCTAGCCTACATCCATCCTGGATCGGAGCTTCATCGCATGTGCCTCAGGGAGCAGAGCTCTCGCCTCTGCCCTCAAGAGTGGAGCATCATGTCTCTCTGAGGCCTCTGCCCCTGAAAGGAGAGCTGTTGAGTCTGACCTCACTTCCTCTTCCTCCCAGCATTCTGTTCTGTTTACTCCTCCCACCTATGTTTTAACCTATTAGGGCAAGCAGCTTCTTTATTTAATTAACCAATGACCTTCCTCCATCATAGTTCCTAATTCCTCATTTTCTAAAACATCCTCCCTTCACAAGTACATCACCCAGCTTACACAGACTTCAATTTCTAAAATGGAAGTTGTGAATTACTGTCAGTCTAATTGTAAATCCCTTAATCACAAGGAACTTTATTTAATTCAGAAATCATCAAAAAGTATGTATGCTTATTTCTTGCAAGATATAGCTTTTGTGGCATTTTAAGAACTTAATTTCACAACAAGAAATACCATGTTATTTATTATTTAGTACTTGTTAATATTTGTTGAGTACCATGTTATATGTCCTCTGATAACCCCTGATAAAAGCTCTGAATCAATCTCTCCACTCCACTTTTGGTGATCAACATTGTATTTCCGAGATACTTTGTGTAGCTTGAAGTCACAAGAGATGCAAAAAGAGTATAATTTAACCCAGATAATTTTCTGAGTCTAATTCCCGAAGCACTATAAAATTCAGGATTATAAATCTTGGTGAACTTACAAAACTATAATACATCATTTATTTTTTTTTATTTCTCAAAAATTGTTTTATAGTCTTTGGGATAAAATTTACTTGCCAGGAACTATGATAAAAATAATGAATGTTTCACAAGCATAATTGTTGTCTCTGTACAGGAGTCCTGCTATTTTTTTCTGGGTCATTGAAAATACAATATATGTGCTGTCGAAGCAAGCATTTTTATTCCTAAATTCCAATATTTAACTTTTTTATATGCAAAGCTATATATTACAGACACCATAAGCTGCAAAGTGTTGAGAGAAAAGAAAAGGTATGTTTGAAGCCCTTCACTTCAGTGTCTTCCTATGCCTAAAGTAAGAAAGATTTTGAAAGGTTTCTATGTCTCAGAATTCTCCACATCAAAATTCAAACCTGCCATTTCAATGCAGAGATAAAGTCTATTAATCAGAGCAAAAGGATATTTGAGATGGAGGACATGGCTGATGAATTGCTATATCCAAAACCAATGTAGAAAACAAAATAAGAAGCCGGGCGGTGGTGGCGCACGCCTTTAATCCCAGCACTCGGGAGGCAGAGGCAGGCGGATCTCTGTGAGTTCGAGGCCAGCCTGGTCTACAAGAGCTAGTTCCAGGACAGGAACCAAAAGCTACAGAGAAACCCTGTCTCGAAAAATCAAAAAAAAAAAAAAAAAAAGAAAAGAAAAGAAAACAAAATAAGATAAAATTACAACAGCCAAGAACTTGGAAAATGATTAAGATAACCAGCCTAATAATGTGTGGGATGTGAAAGGAAATTGGACTAAATACTAGAGCCATAGACATTTTATTCAATAAAATTATCTCATAAATTTTCCTAAATTTAAAGAAAAAAATAGAAATTCACACTTAAGAATCATTTAGAACCTCAAATAATTATAAGTACACAAGACTCTCTTATAATACATTATGGTAAAGATGTCAAATACATAAAGCAATTAATAGTAAAATCTGTAAGGTCAAAATTCCAGTTCACCTGCAAAGGTAGAAATATCAAAATACTATCAGATCTATCATCAATAACTGTCACAGTCAAAAAAAGGAAGTCTCAATCACAAAGCAAAGTGATAAAATTCCATAAGAGAACTAGCTGAACAAAAGACAGGGAGGAATCTAATATATTCAAATCATTAAATATAGGGGCCCAAAGATGTAAGCCTGTTCCACCTTGACTAAAGGTCAGAGAGTTTGAGCTTATTTTTGCTCTTTCGAAGTTGTTGAAAATGGGTGAGTCTAAAAACAAGAGATACTTACCTATGGTGTGGTTAATTAGTATTTTGGATATGGGGTGGATCTGCTCCACCTGGACCAAAGGTCATAAAATTCTAGTCTATTCCTGATATCATCTTAATGGAGTCTCTTGCCTCCCCTCTCCCCTTTTGGAGTGAAGTATATGCATGTGTGGAAGAGTAAATGCAGATGGTTCAATATTCACTGACTATCCCTCCTGGTGCTGTGCTTTATTTCTGCCTTTTATTTTTCTTAATCTCTGTTCTTTTTGCTTACTAATTCTAGTCTTCATGCTACTACCCTGGAACATGTGAATTTCTTCCAGGCTAGACCCCAACAGATGTCACCCCAATGTATGTCTTACAATTAAACCACAGAACACCTGAAACTGATAGAGAAGAAAGATAAAAAATAAATATTAAAAATAAAAAAAAATTACTACAACCATCTCAAAAAACAACCAACAAAAGTTTTAGAACTCAGTAAGCATCTCTCAATAACAACCCTAACACAAATGATCTCAATCCTCCACTCAAGAGACACAGGTTGGCTGGATGCATTAGAAAATACTTTAGACTTTCTTTTATGTTCAAGAACATACTTTATTGACAAATACATCCACAGATAACACATAGAAAACAAGAGAAAGAAAATGGAAAACACATTGGGGTAAGCTTTAACAATGATAATGAGAAATTTCAACACCTGAATCTAATCTGTACCTAAGTCATCCAAATTAAAAATCAACAAAGAAATCTCTAAACCTTGTATCACTTTCTAGAGTTTGAATCTTTTATCACATACACCTTCCCATTAGAGTAATATTTATGTTGGTGAGCTCTATGTATCTATCCCAACATAATCTCCCTAATATTTTACTTTGTCTGTTGTCTTAACGTCAACTAGTAAGACAGTCATTGACACAATTGATGTAGGTGGGTCTTCTATCTATCTGTTGCTTTCATTGGTTAATTAATAAAGAAAACTGCTTGGCCTAATAGGTCAGACCATAGGTAGGCGGGGAAGACAGAACAGAATGCTGGGAGGAAGAAGGCAGTGAGGCAGACACCGTGGAGCCAGCTGCCAGGTGAGACATGCTGAATATTTCCTGGTAAACCACCACCTCAGGGTGCTACACAGATTGTTAGAAATGGGTTAACCAAGATGTGAGAGTTAGCCAATAAGAGGCTAGTAATAATGGGCCAGGCAGTTTTTAAATGAATACAGTTTGTGTCTTGTTATTTCTGGGCATATGCTAGCCAGGTGGCCGGGAGCTGGGTGGCAGGAACGCAGCCCACTGTTCCTTCTAAAAGCAGGCCTGCTCGCCTTATCACTACACACAATCCTTTACAAAAATGCATATAACTCTGTAATTTCATAGAATTATTCAAGAACATTAAATAAATACATTAAGAGACACTTTCCCCCAAATCTTATGAGAAAACCCAACAATTTTGAACTTTAGATTTCTCCACAGAAACAGCAAATTTTGGATATTTTAATAATTTCTTGTTTAGTTTCAGTTAATATGGCTTAAACATCACCAGGTCATTAAAGTTAATATTTCTCCATTATTTCCGTTTTTAAAAACACTAGGCTGTCTAGACTGACCTTGAATTCTCAGCACTCCTGTCACAATTTTGTAAGTACATAAATGACATCCATGTACTAGCATGCTCAGCTATCCTCCAATACTTTTTACATTCGGTCTAGGTAGGCTTCATCACATAAGGATTCTAAATTTGTCAACTGTGTTTGCTGAATCTAGTTACCTTGTGCATTTACAGGGTTAGGATTTATCATATAAACCATAACTACTCTGATGTCTACATGAGTAAACAGAAAGAAATGGCTAAAACACATCATTATTATCACCAAAACAGCAGTTTAGTTATTTACTCAGTGACTTCTGATTCAACAGAAATGTCCACCAATGAACTTTGAGATTTTCAAAGCACAGACTATTTTGTTTACTATTTTTAAAAATTTCTTACTTCTTGGCAGAGAAATTTTAGTGAGTACACTATATTTTAACATCTTGAAGGTTATCTCATTCATTAGAACACCATATAGATTAATTAACACACTGTTGATAATCTTACATATTATTCGTGTATTCACATTGTAAAAGCAATTTAGTGTATCCCACATTACCAATGAACATGGGTAATTTGGTAGAAGAAAGTAGAGTCAAATGGGTAATCCTTCTATAGTAAGACTCCACTTAAACACAGCCCCTCACTTAAACACAGAAGGAAAATAAAATCAGAAGAGAAAGATATCTTTCTCAAAAACACAGATGCTACTATGAAATTGATTAAATGGAAAATTTAGAACTGTGAAACAAGATAGAAAAGCAATATAAGAAAAATTCAATGAGAAAATTTTCTGTGTTATCTTCACTAAGGGCTATAAGGAAAAGGTAATGTTGTCTCACTAGTCAACTGAAGCCTACAACTGATTTTTAAACATGAACCATGATAAATACCAAGTAATTAGGTCTTTTTAGTTAACATTTGTAGAATAAGTGTTGTAAACAAGTTGTTGATTTAAGTAATTTTTATTTCTGTGTCTAAGTAAGTGTCATTTACATTGAAAAACCAAAAAAAGAAAAGAAAAGAAAAGAAAATATACAAGAAAGGAGCAGATTTGAAACTAATCCATGTATCATAATCCCCAGACTAAGCATTTTTATCTCTATTAATTATACTTAAATAATCAAGTAACTATAGATGCACATTGAATAATTTTGTCTAAGAAAATGTATTCCTTGAGTTGCAATATTTATAAACAAATCAATTCTTTCTCTTCATTCTAAGAAGATAGATGAAGATGGTGGCTGAGTAAGGGCTTTAGAGGCTGTCTTTTTTTTATTTTTATTGAGCTTTACATTTTTCTCTGTTTCTCACCCTGCCTTTCCCCTGCTCTTCAACCCTCCCATAAGGTCCCCATCCTCCAAATTTACTCAGAAGATCTTGTCATTTTTTACTCCCAATGTAGATTAGATCAATGTGTGTCTCTCTTAGTGTTTTCATTGTTGTCTAAGTTCTCTGGATTTGTGATTTGTGGGCTGGTTTTCTTTGCTTTATGTTTAAAAACCACTTATGAGTGAATACATGTGATATTTGTTTTTCTGGGTCTGGTTCACCTCACTCAAA
>NW_004949099.1:17064309-17066936 GCF_000317375.1 Microtus ochrogaster | reverse complement strand
ATGCACAGACTGAGAGGTTTTAGACCAGCATTTTATCCTAGCATTAGGCATAGAATTATATAACATGAGTACCTGGATTATACTGTGTGTAGTTACTGGAATAAATGGACTCTTGTAGTATCACTGTATGTCAGCCACACAAAACAAGCATTCAAGTTTACCCCATACCTTAGAAGAAGCTGGAGGTTGGATTGATGATGTTCTTAGGCATGTTCCAAAATAATTGGAATAGCATAACAGCATGTATTTAGATTAAACCTCAGGAAAAGTAAAGTCAACATAGCACATATAATACCTCAGTATGGGAGAAATTACTTAGAAATGATGTGTTCCAAAAGATGTTCCTATTTAGAGTTCTAGAAAAGAAACAAGGGCAACACTCCAAGAAATAAGTCTAAGCAAATAGAACCAGTTTAGGAAGTCTGAAAAAGACTAGTATTAAAAAAGTCACATACACATAAAACGGTAGGGATAAATACTTTATTACCTATCACAGATGAAGTCAGAGGTCAACAAACATCAGCATTTTACCGAATAAGGAAACATATCTGTGGAACAAGGCCAGGGAGTCTTCCTTCATCCTCATACTCCTCAAAATTCTGATATTCTTATCTAAATAATCTGGCAAATAACAAAAGTAAAGCACACTCAAATTGTAATTGAAAGAATCAAAGTGATACTCTTTGCACAAGACATGACTTCATAGACAAAAATCTCCACATAAAACCTGGCAGAATAAATAATATATTTCTAAAATAAGATAAAGAGTAACCAAATAACACTTAGTACCATTGCTGGTTGTCAACAGTAAATTAAGTAAAACTGAAATAAAAAGAGAATCCCACCTATAAAAGGCATAAATTAAAACATCTAAGTTATCTCCCTTTACACTAGTTATAAATGCCAAAAAAGAAAAAAATAAGAAATTAAACCACAAATGGAAATATATCCACAATGAAAATAATATAACAGAAATTAAAGAGCAAAAAGACATCTCATGTTAATGGCTGGACAGAGTGAGTATTTAACAAAGTGATTGTTAAATGATTCATCTAACACAAAGTTCTTTATGGGTATACTAAAATCTAATATACTATCTGTGAAAGTTCCAATAAAATTCTCTACAAAGTCTTGTTAAATAATTTCTAAAATTTATATAGAATATACATACACACCAGAACACACCCATTCTCTCTGTCCCTCTCTCTCTCCTCCCCCCTCCCCCTCTCTTTCTCTCTCTCACAAACACACAAACACACACAAACACACACACACACACACACATACCACCACGGAGAGAGAGAGAGAGAGCAGAGAAAACCTCTGCAAATGAACAAAACTAGAGGTATTACACTACTTGAATTCAAAACATACCACAAAACTTTTATAGCTTAAACATCATAATACATATATTAAAAATAGATCTGCATCAATGGATTGAAATAGAGATTTCAAAGGCAAGCTTGATCATTGCCAGCTAAATGGTTTTGACATATTTCCTGAAAATATATGATGGAAAGCAAGTACTCCTTTCAACACTTAGTAGTGGGAAATTGAATGTATCCATACTGAAAAATAAAAGTAGATCTGTATATCTCAGCAGCTACAAAATCAACTCAAATATTCAAATATAGTAACATTTGAGGGTAAGACCTGATGATATGCTATTATAAGAGAACACAGGGTCAGGTTTGTAGACTTTTTTTTACAAGACTCTAAGAGCATAGAAACAACTAAAAATAGACATATAACAAATTGTACTGCATTAAAAAGATTTAATCAGCAAAAGCAGCAATAAACAAAATAGAGGAAATACCACAGTATGGTAGAAACTACTTAACAAATAATATATTTGAAAAGAAATTATTTTTAAACATCAAAGTATCTCTAAAACCTTAATAGCACTAAGAGGCCAATAAAAAACAAATCAGAAACAAAAGTGTGTGTTGTCAGAGGTTTCTCTCCTGCCTTTCCATCCCACAGAAACACACGGAGGCTTAAATTAATTATAAACTTGTTAGCGTATTAGCTCAAGAGTTCTTATTAACTAGCTCTTACTTCTTAAATTAATCCATAATTTTTGCCTGTGTTAGCCATGTAATTTGGTCCATTTTACCAGTGAGGCGTTCTCATCTTGTGTCCTCTGAATCTGGGTGACAACTGCAGACTGAGCCATTCTTCCTCTCAGAATTCTCCTTTGCAGGTCACCCCACCTATACTTCCTGCCTGGCTACTAGCCAATCAGCACTTTATTAAAATATGACAAATCTTTACAGTGTACAAGACCATTGTGTGTATCAGTTGAACACAGTAAGACTGGCTAGTAACAAAAAGTCTAAAATAACCAATACTGGTGAACACACTAGAAAACATGAGAAAGGGCTGGAAGGCGGAGAATATTATCAAGTTACATTATACATAGGCACCAAAGTATGCCGTAATTGAAATCTGTTATTCTTTACATTAAACATGTATTAATAACAAGTAAAATAGAACCTATTGTAGAATATTATTTGAACTATACATTACTATAGCCATATAAAAAATATGTAGTTTTCTCAAACAATTTAAAATGCTAGACCCAACAAAAACAATCAGAATATCAGACATCTGCATTCCCGTCTGTT
>NW_004949099.1:17058449-17064209 GCF_000317375.1 Microtus ochrogaster | reverse complement strand
ATATAACTTTTATTGGTTGATGAATAAAGCTGTTTTGGCCAATGGCTTAGCAGAGTACAGCAAAGTGGGAAATCCAAACAGAGATATATGGACAGAGTAGGTGGAGTCAGGGAAACATCATGTAGCTGCTGAAGAAGATAGACAGCAGAACCTTAGCTGTATATATAGATTAAGAGAAATGTGCTAATTTAAATTTAAGAGCTAGCTATAAATACACCTCAGTCATTGGCCAAACGTGTTGTAATTAAAATAGTTGTGGTGTGATTATTTGGGTCTGGGTGGCCAGGAAATGAAAGCATGGTCTTCGTTTACAAAAGTCCACAACAGACAAAAATGAAACAACTTTACTACCTATCCAACAGCCATGGATTAATTATAGGTGGGCTAGGGGGTAAGACAGTGTTTCAAAAAACAAAAAGGAAATCTGGGGAAATGGCTCAAAGAATAAAGTGCTTGGTTCACAAGAATAAAGATTTGAGTTGGGTGCCCAGAATCAAAAGAAAATTCTACTAACTCCCCTGTTACCTCTTGAGTGGGAGGCAGAGACAGAAGATGCAAAGAACAAGCTGTCTGGCCAGTATAGCCAAAAAGCTATGCTGAGGTCAGGGAGAAACCCTGCTTCATTATATAACATGGAGATTGACTGGCCCAAGTACATATGCACACACATGCATACTCAAATGTATACCATACACACACACACACACACACACACACACACACACACACACACACATGCATTCATGTGCACACACAGGCACACAAATATATACAAAATCCAAGAAGAGAATAATATTTAGCCATCTAAAAGGAATGAAGTTATGTCATTTGTACAACATAGGTACTACATTAAGTATACTGAATTGAACACAGAAAACCAATAATTCATAGTCTTCCAAATGCAACATGTTTGCCTAGAGAGAGATGGCTTAGTGGTTAATATCAGCTGTTGCTTTTGCAGAGGACCCAAGCTTTGTTCCCACATTGGAACGCTCACAACTACCTGTAACTCCAAATAGAGAGGTTTCAGTGCCCTCTTCTGGCCTCATTGGACATCTGCATTCACACTCTCACCCAGACAGTGACATGGAAAAAATACTGACAGAGACATTGGTACAGAGACACACACTGACAGACATAGATACTCACAAAGACACAGATACAAATGATGAGACAGACACAGACAGATATGCAGATACTAACACAGACACAGATAGATACAGAAAGATGCAGATATTGACACAGATACAAATACACACAAGGACACAGATGACACAGACATATATTGACAAAGATACAGATTGTGACACAGACATAGACACATTTGCAGACACAGACACAAACACAGATAGACATAGACACTAACATAGACACACAAAGACACAGACATTGAGACAGATAAAAAGACAGATACCAACACAGATACAAATACAGACAGAAAAAGACACTGACAGACACAATGCTGACACAGACATAGATACAGACACACACAGACACTAACACCTTCACAGAAACAGACGCAGACAGTGACACAGACAGGGATGCAAACACAGATGCAGACACAGACAGAAAGTGACACATAGACACTGACACACATATATTATTAAAATAAGAATAAACTTTGAATATAGAATTTTTAAAAATCAATTTTCTAGAAATTGAAAATAGAATGATGTATATTAAAGAAAAGGGAAGGGTCAGTTAGAGAATGATTGTGGTAGATTTAACAATGAATAGTTAATTCTCATTCATAAAAACAGTCTCTGGCACGTTATTACAGAGTTACCTGACTGTAGTTAGTAATATAATGTATATTTTAAAAGACTAGAAGGAAGTGATTTTTTAAAGCTTTTAACATAAAGTAATGACAAATATTTGAGGAGATAAATATGTCTAGACAGATTTAAACATTATGCAATTACTATAAGAATTAAAGTATTATATGATACCTGACTAATAGCATAATTCCAATTTTGTGTATTAGTTAAAAGAAATGTAAAATACGTGCATATTTTTAATTTCCATATAAAATTATTCATTAAAACAGCTTATTTTAATAACTCATTAATCTTTATAATTTTTTATTGATTTTCATTGAGTTACCGCACATTATTCAGCATGAGACAGTAATTTTTTACTTTTATAACAATGAAATTATTCTGTGATATTTATGTGAAGTGTTTCCTGAAAATATGTTTAATTGCCTTGATATAATAAAAATATTTCTGAAAAATAAATGCCACCAAGGTGTTTGTTACTTATATCAATGACATAATTACACAATACTAAATTATCTAATATATTCAACTATTTGAATATATGTAATAGCTATGCAAAAATTACTAAAATATCTAAACTCTACCTAATTAAGGATTTGCTATGTTAATGTAAATAATATAGAATTGGGACTATTTATCATGTGTACCCTTCTAATATTTTTAAGGTCTTATTTTTAACTTAAATATGTGTATTATGGATATGTGTGTATGTTTGTTTGTGAACATTTGTGTAGTTTCCATGCAAACTAGGAGACATGAAAACTTTTGTAGCTGGAGTAGAAGGTAGTTGAAATATAATTAAAATCTTTTGGAGTTAGCTTGGGATTCTTTGACTCGTGTCCTCACCCCCTTTCCAGTAACAGTTGTGAGCTGCCCTACTAGGTCTGGAAACTGAACCTGAGTCTTCTGCTGAAGGAGTATATGCTCTTATCTGCTGAGCCATTTCTCCAGCACACATTTTGAATTTGTATTTCAAGACAATGCTATTTACATACTTTAATCTGAGAAAGTAAGGAACTATTTCGTTAGCAAAAAGAGGAGCCACTTATTTCCATTATAAAACTGCAGAAAAATTTAGGTTGAAAAATCAAAGTGTTACGCTTTTTTACTTTGCATAATCATTTTCAGAAGGGAGAGAAGAAAGATAAGAGGGAGAGGAGGATTTAGACATAATAAGGAAAACTGAAAAGTACAACAAACAACTTTGTTTAGGAAAATACTTAATCCTTTTTTCACCATCCATTATCCCCACCAAGAGAGTGAGCATTAACTTTTAATATTTATTATAAATCTTATCATTAAAGCATAGTTAGATAATCAAGCAAATGAAACATTTTTTCTTTTACTTCTTTGGGTAAAATAAGAACTCTTTAAGAGACATATGTGTTACTTCAAGGAAATTAGTGAGTAGGTGACAGGTTATTTAACATGGGAAAAATTTAAAGTATTCCATAAATAACTGAAGTTTTAATAAAAACTTAACCTGTTATAAATTTTTCTTTTAGAATTTTGTGTGAGAGAACTGGAGGTCACTATGTTAAATGAAATAGGCAAAGCACAGAAAGATAATAATAATAGTTAATGCCCTCATTCATATGTAGAATCAAAAAACAAAGTTTAAAAAAAGACTGTCACAAAATTTGAAAAAGGAATAGAAGAATGTTGGGTTCCTGTAGAACAGTAAAGTGAAGGGAGAATTATTTATTATAAGAGAAATAAAACCTTCTGGTTCTACTGTTCTATTGGACAACATGGTGATAATTGAGAATAGTAGTATGATATACACACATGCACATATATAAATGTATATATTTACACATATATGAATATATATTCAGAAGAAAGGATTTTGAGTTTATGTGAGTATATATATATGTGTGTATATATATATATATATATATAGTCAGAAGAAAAGATTTTGATTTAATCACAAGGATATAAAATATTTGATAAGATAGGTATATTTACCCTGATTTAAGCATTACATGATATATACATGCAAAAACCCATAAATAAATGGCATCTTCATTTGTCAGTTCAAACATCTTCAGAAGAAAAATTGGAAAATGTACCAGAAAGTGAATAATAACTGTTTATCTACTACTCTATGTGAATTCTCGAGAAAAGACACAGATCAATATGAAAACCTCTGCAATGCATATTTTTACTCAACAAAGAAATGAATGGCTGTCAATCAAATACTGCTAGAAGAAAAATGTAATGTTTCCAATTCCCTGTTACCAGGACAGTTTAAGAACACTCTTAGCTTTAATTCACAGAAAGAGTTCAGCTACTAAGTAGACCTACCTCAAATTGATGTGCCAAGCTTTCCTCAAGCTCACGAGAGGCCTGCACCTTTCTGAATGGAGATGGAAGAGGAATTGTAAACAGAGATTGTGATTTTGTTTCTTGGTCACCCAGACCTAAATAATCACAAAATAACTATATTAATTACAAAACTCTTTGGTCAATAGCTCAGACATATTTCTAGCTAGCTCTTATATCTTAAATTAACCCATTTCTATTATTTTATATTTTACCTCAAGACGCATGGTTTGCTACCTCACATCTTGCTGCTTGGGTGCCAAACTCTACTATCTTTGTCCTTGTATTCAGTTCAGTTTTTCCATCTAGATATATTCTGTGCTTTGATAGGCCAAAACTGCTTCTTTATTAACTGACAGTAATAAAACATATTCACAGCATACAAAAGAAATTCTCACATTATTTCCCCTTTTCTTTCTAAATAAAAAGAAAAGTTTTAACTTTAACATAGTAAAATTACATATAACAAAACAGATGTCAAGCAAGAATTACAGTTACAACTTTAACCTATTTGTATCTGGCAAAATTAAAGAAAATATTATATCACCTATTTTATCTTTGTGAGTCTAAAGTTTCATATCATATTTATTTTTAACATAACTAGGAAAACTATAACTGTTTGTCTTCAATTAAATCAAATAAAGAAGGAAAATAATATTACCTGAGTAAACAGGAAGTGTAAGCAAGCAACTTCTGAAAGGTACAACAAATAACAGAGGCATTTGGTTACCTGGGCAATACCCAAAGTCTCATTTGCAACTTTGAGAAAACAAACTTTGGCTAATGCCTAGAGTATCTGACAGACCATTTCCAGAGCCAGGAAAATTCAAAAGACTGTCCTACTCTAGTTTGGTAAGGGTCAGCAGTTGTTTTTGCTTGTATCCTGCTTGTTCAGTTTGGGCATATATAGTTTTGCCAAGAAGAAAACAAGATCCAAGTGGAGTGGCTTTGAGGCCCAACATTTTCCTAGGAATATATCAGTGCTTCCAGGAGCAACTATGTCTCATTTCAACAGAATCCCAAGTTATTCAAATGTCATATTCTACATTTCTTTGAAGTATTTGAAGATTATTTATATATGCAGAATATAATTTCCATGCATTTAGAGAACCTGACTAGCCTAATTGTATGACAAACATGGGTGACTATTGACTTGTAATTCTTAATAGCTTTATAGCTTAAACACCAAGGCTTTACATTATAAAATTAAAAATCTTTAAACATATACAAAGCAAATGAAGAAAATCATCCTAAAATGTAAACAATATATATATGCATACATATACATATAATGATCAAAAGTAGAAATGTATAATGAAACATGATAAATATATCCTAAAACTTAAGTGTTGTTTGTTTGTTGTATTTTCCTATTTTTATTTTTGTTCTTTCACTTTTTTCAAGATCTCAGACATTAACAAAAATAAGTAGCCAATAAAATTAGGACACTGTTTTAACAGATTGAAAGTGAACACATTGTTTAAATCTACTGAGAAAAATTTACAGTAAACAGTAAACAGTACAGTCTAAAATTGAAGTCAAAGTGTAAGAAGTAATAATGAAATCCAGAACATAAAATCCTGGACTTTAGAGTATCTGAGGAAGACAGAGAAATTCCCAGCATAGCAACAGTTGATGCACAATGTCTATTTATCCA